>NC_079364.1:29435700-29615700 GCF_021018895.1 Seriola aureovittata
TATTTGCACTTTTGAGAAATGTCCTTCAGACAAAGTCTATGTGAAGCAACAGAGAAAAAATATCATATAACAGCACTTGGTTCAGTGCCATCAGACCAGCATCTTTCACTAACTTTAACCAAGTGCTGTGAGAGTCTAAACAGAACCATGAAAAGTGAAAAGTTAGATGATGCTGGAGTCACAAGTAGATATTCTACTGCAAGACCAAATATTTTGCCATTACATTTCATACAAACTGTATTTGCTGTTGCAGTTTAGTTCTATAGAAAGTTTATTTTCAGGGTTGTTGTACATGTCTGTACATGTGAAGATTCACAAAATGTGTCAAGGAAAGCTCTGAGAACTAAAGCCTATGTAACCTATCTGTAATCATATCCTAGTTTCAGAAACCTGGAAAAAAGTCTCATCCGCGTTTAAAGAAAGCTTAATATGTTATCTGCAGAGCTCCTGTGGCTTTTAAATACCATAAACAGGTTTCTGATCACTGTCAGCCACCTCTGCAGGTGCAGCTTACTTGGTATTTAGGCAGTTAAAAGCATATGATAGCACCACATCAAGGATCCCTACAGTGAAACAAATTAGACCACAGACCCCCATCGGATAAGACTTTTGTTTGTAGATGTTTTGAAACCCACGACCAAAACAGTCATACATTCTGTCATTGTGTAACTTATGGATGGCAGACAGAATTCAAAGTCAACGCTTGTTTTAGCAGGAATAACAGATTTTGAAGAGTCAAACACAAACATTTACACGTATACACGTTTCTCTATGTTTCATGTAAAATCATTATCCAAATATAATCAAATTCCTCCACCTGGATACAGTGGGGATAAGAACTATAGACACATACATTCTCAGGTAATTCTGTGTGCTTTTCTGTGTGTGCAACTCTGTTTGATTCCGATTCGATTATGTTTAGAAAAACACTTATCTTTCCCCTCAATCTCTTCCCTCAAGCTGCTCTCCCTTATAAAAACATCCTGAAGATTCAACAGAGGGAGCTGTCTGACACAAGGGTACACAGACCAGCACCCAGCAGACATGTCACAGGAATATTGACGGGAGCAAATCTCATAAAATGAGTTGGTTGGATCGGCCGATGGTCTCAATCCCCAACTCCTCAACACACATAAGACACACATCATTGCCTTCTCTCTTCCCCTCAATTCTCCATCTACGCCTTATCTGGATAAACTAAATGAGCTCAATAATTAAAGTCAGTAATTAATTTTCACAGCTGACATCTGACTAAGGGACACATCTCTTTTTCTCCCCCGGATCAACAGAATGGAAACAAACTAAAACAAAAAAGTAAAACAGATAGGATATAAAGTAATTAGTGTGTGGTGGTGTGTGTCTAAAGCTGTTTTCAATTGATCACAGCATTGATCCAAGCCAAATTAGAATCATGGTGGAGCCCAAATGTGATTGCAAAAGGCATCTCACAGTTGCATGACTGCTGGGCTTTATGCTTCTTTTGACTGATCCGCCCCACTCTCTCTCTCAGACACTCACACAGGCAGTCCTTCATGCAGTCAACGCCTACGAGTATCTGCTTGAAAGCATTAGAGAGAGGTATTTGTTGAAGTAAGGTTGATTTAAGTGTCAAGTAGGATTAACCTCAAAATGCCTCCTGAAAAGTTTTGCCATTGCAGGGAAGCATTATCTCCTCAATGTGTGCTTATGAAATTTACATTATGCTTGGGTTAATAATTTAAATTTGATGGTCAAATGTACATATTGGTCCGGAGGAGACTACAGTGGTACACCCTGGACAGGTCGTCAGTTTATCACAAGGCTTACATATAAGACAAAGAACCAATCATACGATCTACTGGGTTGGGGTGGAGTTTCTGCCTTAAGTGAAGGAGTTTAAGTATCTTGGGGTCACGAGCGATGGAGAGGGAGGCGGGTCGGCGCAGCATCAGCAGTGAAGCGGGCGTTGTACCGGACCGTCGTGGTGAAGAGGGAGCTGAGCCAGAAGGCAAAGTTCTCGATTTACCAGTTGATCTTCATCCCACCTCTCACCTATGATTATGAGTTTTGGGTAGAGACGGAAAGAATGAGATACAAGTGGCTGAAACGAGTTTCCCCCACAGGGTGGCTAGGCTCAGTCTTAGAGACAGACTGAGGAGCCATGACAGCTGGAGGGAGCTCGGAATAGAGCTGCTGCTCCTTCAGGTCCAAAGGAACCAGTTGAGGACCTTCCGGCCTCTGGTTAGGGTGCTTACTGGGCGCCTTCCATTTGAGGTTTTCCAGGCAGGTCAAACTGATAGGAGGACTTGTGGTAGACCCAGAATAAGAAGGAGATATTATATATCTCATGTGGCCAGTGAACACCTCAGGATTCCTCAGGAAGAGCTGGAAAACGTTGCTGGGGAGAGGGACTACTTTGCTTGACCTACTGCCACCGCGACCCGACCTCAGATAAGCAGCAGAAAATAGATGGACGGACGGACGGACCATTCACACTCACATTCACCTACGGGCAATGTAGAGTTGCCAATTAACCTAAACTTGCACGTCAGCTACGCAGGCAGGAAGAGAACATATGTGAAGTCAGCACTCTTGCAGGAACGTACAATCTGCATGATCAAACATTTTAGGTGGTGTGCGTTCTCTCGGGGGCAAGAGCAGATGAAAACATGTATGTCATGTGAACCCCTGAAGCATCATGGATGTGGAAAGTATCATTTTGGTAATAACAGTGTTAGTTTCCTCTCAGAGAAACTTAATATGTGCGAGTCAGATGGCTGTGTAAGTACTGTGCATCAGGACTGCAACTAACAATTGTTTCTGACAAAACAGTCTCAGCACGGGGTCCCTTTAGCAGCTGTTCTGGAGCTTTTGATCATAGCACACAATCTTTCCAAACAGATAGTTTTCCCCGGCCGCCAATGTCTGAGGAAGATGGTGTGATATGATCAAAAGCTCCAGAATAACCACTGTGCTGAGATTATTTTTTGAACCGTTTCCAAGGTCAAGAATATAATTGAAATCTCAAAATCACTAATTCCAATTAACAATTAATATTTTGATTTCTTCCTTCTCTTATAATAATATCAGAACAAAATTCTTATCACCGTTTTCCAGACTCCAAAGTGATGTCTCCAAGTCTCCACCCAACCAACAGTGTAAAAAAACAGAGATATTCAACTTGAAATGTTAGAAGAGAAAAACAGCAAACCCTCACATTTGAGAAACTGGATCCTGAAAAGGCATTTTTGCTTCATATATAACTTAAATGAGCTTGTTTCAGTTGTTTGATTAATTTTCTGTCTTTTTAATGAATCACTTATGTTGCTGTTTCATCACTACTATAGATGGTTGGAAGTTTTATTGCATATCACAAAGTTGATGTGCTGTGCAGACCGACACAGCGCAACAACAGCCACTGTTGCCAGTTCAGTCCTGCTTGTAATCATAAGCCTAATTGTAAGCCGACTCTGTTTGAATCTATAATGATCACTCTGTCAGCATCTGTAATGCAAAAGTAGACTCAGTTTGGGGAGTGAGGACAAAAGAAGCTGAGCAGCCCATGTGAAAGAGTCATGCATAAATTCAGCTGCACAGACGGCATCTGTAATTTCGCAAATTGCAGTCAAAAATGCACAGGGAGGCCTCGGTTCTTTCTGTCTTTCAGGTGAGATCAATACAAGTAATTATCTAATGAACTTTCTAATAGCTTCCTTAGACCACAAGTGGAAGCCGTTTGATCAATGCGCCCCATGTACCCATAGAGAAACTACATAATAAAGAAACACAGCACAGCATCTCCCTTTACCTGACTTGCGTATCGATCCGCAGGGAAGTGCTCAGCTTGCAGAGTGTGAGCTGAAATTACTCGAACGCTGCAACAACGCTCAAAACAAGTGGCACATCACTGATCTTCCCAGGCAGAACCAGTGCAACAGTTGCCGAGGCAGAAAGACTGCGGTGACAGAACATGGTCGCAGTGTTCGGCTCCTAATGAGAGCACCTTGTTTTCAGTGAAAAATGAATGGGCCTCGTCGCTGAGGCGGAGTGACAGACGGATATATGTTTATGCCAGGCTGTGAGAGTTTCTACACCAGGATTTAAAGGTGCACACGCGTATGGGAGGCAATGGAGGCATTGATAAAGGAGAGAAGAATGAGCACATCTGTTAGCCGTATCTTTTATATGCAAAGAGGTGCACACGTACGCAGACAAGGATAGTGATTGGTGGAAGGGTCTGTCTGTTTGTCAGTCTGTCAGGCCGAGGTTTTGGTCTGGAGAAGGATTTTTCAAAGTGTGAGACTGTGGGCCTCCCCTCAGACAAACGTTGGAGAGAGGCGCCTCCTCACCCACTGTAGTTGATGATTGTTATTTGAGCCCATAGACACTCAACAATTGAGTCAATATAGCCTAAAACTGCTATTTGAAATAATGTGAGACTGAACCTAATACATAAACAAGGTCTGCCCTAAAGCTTTTGCTACTTTCTGACTCTGGGAAAGTGGGAAAAACTGTAAAATTGTAATAACTTGTATTACTTTTGTCCTTCCATTCATTGAGCTTCCCCTGAAGCTGTTTGGAGCCTCCCATTTTGAAAAGCTCTGGTCTAGAGTGTAAAATCCAACAAGTACTTGAAGGATCAATTCGCCCAAATGATGTTTTCCTAATTATCCTTAGTGGACTGTCATGGTGAAAGCTGGATTGTCTTGATATTTATGAAAGGACAACTTGATGTGTATTTGGAATGTAATTTCTCAGTGACGTGAGCGCAGTAAATACAGTTCATTTCACTGGGTGTTTTGGTGACAGCAAAAGTCTCAGAAAATACTACTTGTTTGATATGATTGAAGTGATCTGTACGGTGGCCCTGAGGGCTCAACGCACTGCAACTTAAGAAAATACAGAAACAATCAACCGAAATGTTTATAGGGGAGACAATAAAGTGATGAACATGGCTGGGACGCACTTGACCTTGGCATCAAAGGTCAAAAGTTACAAAGCAAGTTTTATTTTTTTAAACTTTCTTTTTATTGTTTTTTTTTAAAACAGCAAAACAGACAAAAACAAAACACACAACACAAACAGACAACAGAACAAACAACAGACAGGGTCATCATAGGTCAGCTAAGGTGCTTGATATTCATATAAGACAATATATATATATATATTTATGAAAAATATCCTCCACCCACAATCCACTCTGATCATCTCAGCACAAAGGTAACAAAATAAAGCCCATCCAACATTACAAATACACAATATAGAAATCACCTCAGTGAGGTGACATTTCCATTTCTTCCAGTATTTTTCAAATTTTTCAGCAGCATATCTCAGGGAGATCCATTCATGCGTTGTTGTAGACTCCTTATTCAGCCATTTCCTGGTTATAGCTTTTTTTTTTTACTGCTCGCTAATAATATTTGTAACAAATATCTATCATTCCTTTGCAGCCCGCACGGCAAGTTTCCCAAGTACATAACACAGTTCATCACTTTTTTGTGTCCCCTGTGAACCTTCGCCGTCTGTGCCACTTGCACACATTTCTGTATTTACTTGTCTTTTGTCTATTTGCATGTGCTGCAGTGTGTTGAGCTCTCAGGGCCATGGTAGATCTGTCTGACACTGTTTTTTAAACCATGAGAAACTTCACTGGGAACAGCTTTATACTTACCCACTTAGATCTTATTGCTTCATTACCAATAAATAAAACGAAGTACGCAATATGGACTTGTCTAATATTTATAGTATTGTACTGTTTTAATCATCATTGAGTTCATGTCAACCCTGTAAAACTCCCAAATTCTATGAAAAAATCTAATTGAACTCATCCTTGAATATTTGCTTCAGAAGTGTTTATTATTAAGTTTTAATTAGGATTCGAGTTTTGCCATAATATCATATTAATGAAAATGTCTTTGTCCTGTTGTGAAAGAGCTTTTTGATGTTGATGAGGCTGTTGCATTCTGGAGAGGTATCAGATATTCCCACCAGGGCAGCTGAAATCTGTCCCAAGAATGTAGAGTGTGAACCTCGTGTCAACAAGGTAGGAATGGCAGCCTTTCAAGAGGAGTTTTGCTTTCAAGCAAGTCAGTGGTTCTGAGCTCTGTACGTGTGTCTGTGTGTGTGTGTGGTGTGTGTGTGTGTGTGTGTGTGTGTGTGTGTGTGCGTGTGTGTGTGTGTGTGTGTGTGTGTGTGCCAAGGCCAAAAAAGAGTTCAAAGCCGAGGTTCAAAGTGCTACACTAAGATACAAAGAAAAGAAGTGTGTGTGTGTGTGTGGGGGGGGGGATTCAGAGGTTATTTATGTATAAAATTTTCTGCAGATGATCAAATATTCAAATTGATTAATCACACTTAACATTTTTACCTTGAATATGATGATTCTTTTATTCTATTATTCTCTTTTTGAATGATATTTGTTCAATTTTACATGTATTTATGCATTTAATCACCACTTGATTATAATAATTGAAAGATGAATTCTGTATCTTTGAGGCATCTAAACAGAAGGTCACTTTGCAGTGTAAAGATGATCTCTTGAGACTGTTGCTTCTATTATGCATTGCTCAGAGAAGCATTATAAAAGCTTTAAAGGGAATTGTAAAGGCTGATCTTTTCTTTCTCCAACTTGTCCCATGTGCACTGGTTAAGGAGCCAGCAATAGACATATACGCCCTGATTAGGGTTCAGCCGTTCTGATGCAGAATAGTGGCCAACACATGCAAGAAAGATCGAGTGCTGCGTTGAGAGAACCACTACCTCCTACAGTTCCTACAGGGAGTTATTTCACTGCTAGAATATCACGGGCAAACAGAGTTAGTTTGCACCAAAGCCACTCTGCCTCTCTCTCTCTCTCTCACATCGAGAGTTGTTAGATCGCACGTATTGTATGTCGGAAGGTGTGATGGTGGGTGGTGCGGTGTGGGGGATCAGAGGTCTGTGCTGGTGGAAAACTTTCTGTATGTTTTTTTTTTACTGTATTTCATGTGACATACTGTGGTTAGCAGAACTGTATCTGAAAGTGAATTTTTGAAGTTGTTGTTGAAACCTGCCCTGTGTGTGTGTGTGTGTGTGTGTGTGTGTGTGTGTGTGTGTGTGTGTGTGTGTGTGTGTGTGTGTGTGTGTGTGTGCTCCTCAGGACTGTGGTTAACACCTGGGGCTCATAGTGGAAGGTTAACTAGCTGGGATTAGAAGGAACTAGCAGTGCTGTGTTCATTAAACACATGACATTTAACATTGAGTGTATCTCTGGTTCATTTAATTTGGTCCAAATGTGTCTCAGCATTGTGCACTGAGAACCACCTCCTTCTTGTAGAAATCACAGTTCGGTCTGTCGTGGCCGCAGTCATAAACATGTGAAGAAAATTCTCTTTTTTCTTCCACAGTGTGACCGAAGAAAATCTCTAACGTGGCTAAAGTTGTGATTTTCCTTCATTCAGGGTGTTGATTGGCACATGCAGTGCAATTGATCCACAGGGTCTTTGATGCCTGCCACCTCACAGCTGTTGCATTTAACAACAGTTTTTTTTTTCCTTCCAACTGTCGATCAAGCCTCGCTCATGTTTGCTCCCCCCGCTTGAATTTGAAATTCAAAGATCCACTGATTAACTAGAAGAGAAATGACAGTAATGAGGTTATGAAGTATAGTGAGGGAAAGGTACTGATGCATTTGGTTGGTCTGTGAATGGATTTTCTTGCGACACATTTATCATTCATATCAGCCAGTTTTTTTTTGTGTGTGTGTATTACAGCATTTTACCTTATGAGCATCTTTGTTCTGAGTCACTGAGCTGCTGGTTGAACATGAATTAGATGAAACTGATTTTGAAACACGTTGAATGTGTCTCATTTTCAGCTCCACAGACATGTGTCAGGACACATGTTCTCCTGCAGACGAGTTCAGGTTACAGCTCAGTGTGTGTTTGTATGTGTTTAATTAGATATCGGACCTTCGTCTCAGAGGACGCGGGGCCCAACACGCTTGTTGCCACGGTGCTGGCGAAGGACCCTGATGGGGACGGGATCACATATAAGATCACCACAGGAAACGAGGAGGGCAACTTCGTCATTGACAGCCAAAAAGGTCAGACATGCTGAATTTTTTTTTTTTTAATCTGCCCTTTTCTCTTATTCTTCTTGTTTATTCAACTAAGTACTGATGTTTTTGTTTTGCCTTTCTTCACATCCTCAGGACACCACTGTAGAATAGAATTGTTCAGATTCTGATACTAGTATTGGAACTACTGCCTAAAATACTGGCTCAAGAATTGGGAAGTACGTGAGTCTAAGCACCAATGCGATGCCTCGTAATTTATTAATAAACTTTATAGTTTCACACCCAGATAAAATGGCAGTTTTCCCAGAAATCAGTTGTTCTTCGCTGCTCTAGAACAAAAACCTTCACGCGAAGTGGTGCTGTGCAGCCACTGGCAACTACTGTTGTAGGGCAGTGAGGAAAACCATTGGCTGAGGTCACTAATAGGCAGAACATGGTCCAGGTCCAAACCTAGACACCACCTTATCCTGACCTGGACCTATAACCTATAAATTATTGAGAATTATTACATTTTAGTATTTATGTTCTGCAGCATTTTTTGGCCTTTACAGCACTGGTCACGTGATGCTACTCAGCCAATCACTGCGACTCGAGTGAGACGAGACGAGAGACAGTCTGTGCGCCTCAGCATCTGACAGTTTGCAGTAGGAGGCTACAACAGTTTCAAGCTAATTATTTAAACAGTGTTTGCATAGGAATGATTCTGTCTTAAGCTTTTTTCCCCAAGAGCAATTTTTATGGGATTCATGTATCTGTTCATATTTTACAAAGGGTTTAACCTGGGACATGCCATTACAACAATGACAGCAATCATATCACATCTATACAGGGTTAGTGGTATACAGCTGTTAAAAAAATGTTTTGTAAATGCATGTATCTGATCAGATTTACTTGAAAGTGGTCTCAGACCTTTGGACCTTGCTGTATGTGAATTTAGCACAAACCCTGAAATATCCAAACAGATGGTTTTTCTTTCCACGGTTATTTTCACCCTGCTATATTTACGCACACCGTATAAATGTAAAAGCGCAGCAGTTTGTTCAAGTGTGCCTGAGAAAGTCTTCACATATTGTGTGTATTGTACAGGATGACAATGCTTCGCCAGCCTTTCTGTAAGTGCGACAGAGAGGCTTTGTCAAGGATATTTAAATCCTCACAGGTCATGTCATGGAGACATTCGAAGAATCAGCCAAAGTGCGAGGAGCATTTCCACAGTGTCTTTGTAAGAAAATATCATCTGAGGCTTATAGTCGCACATCTCAACTTCCTCTGAGGCAAGAACAGCAATGCCAGAAGCAATGAGAAATGGGAAATTGGGTTAATGATGCGCTGCGTGTGTACGTGTGCATCGGTGTCTGCGTGTGTGTGTGTGTGTGGGGTAGGGGGGTGGGGGAGGGGGTGGAGGGAGTTTCATAGTGGTGCAACCCTTTTGTAAACTGCAATCCTCTCTGAATCTGCATATCACATTATAGGGTAATACGATGACTTTTACAAATTCAATTACTCAAAACTTCAAGGCACAATTTCCTCTGTTCACCAGCAATGACATTCACTGTCAGCTGATAGCGGCGGGCGTGTTAGCGAGCGGGGAGAAGACTTTAGCTTATAACTCGATTCCATCGGCTATCAGATGATGAGTGCGGGCTGGCTCTGCCATTTATATTGTTTGGCCCTCATTTGCATTTAGTCACATCGAACCCCATTTCTACCTGTCATCAGTTTTAAAAGGTTAACTTTTTTATTTCAAGTTTGCTTTCTCGCACCGGCGAGCTTTGTACTAAAGTTCAGTGTAGAAGTTAAATGTCTGTCTGAGTAGTGGACACCTTCCGACTTACCTGCCAAATTTTTTCTTATAACTACGTCTGTCTGCAATTTGGATGCCATTGTTATCTATTCTCATTGTTGGTATTTGGTAAACATTGATCGATTTGCCATTTATCTGTTAATCCACAGGATCGCTATAAGTAGTGCTTATCAATGGAACAAATAATACTTAGTTTAATCCAAAGTCAATATAATATGTGGCTATAACAGGGAGCTATGACTGAAGATGCAGCGCAGACAGGCTGTGTCTCCCAAGTGACCTTAACATTTATGTAGTAATTATTCAGCTTTTTTGTCCGGTAAGTTTCCTCACAGCCTGGTAGTACTCTGGCCTACCAGTTCTTTAGTCTGCAAGATTTCTGAAAATACTCTTATATAATATGTCATATATTGTTTCACCAGAGGCCACGGCGACGTTTTCAAATTGCTTGTTTGAAAGCCAAAGATATTAAATGCACAATTATTTAAAACATCATTTAGCCTTGAGAGTGTGACAATGAGTCAGCATGAACGATACCAGGACCCTGAGGCTGAAGTATCAGCCATCATTCATTTTATTGTTTACACATGTGCTGTACTTATTATGACATGTCAGAATGTCCTCAGAAGAAGGCCAAGGTTTGAAATATATACTTGATAAATGGCTCAAAGGTCCTTTTTTTGTTAAAGGTTAATTAAACCTCTGCTCAGGTAGAAGATGGGTGGAGCTATATTTGGAAACATGACGTTACTGCTCCTGATGTACCTAATGACGAGGTCGTAGTTTGTACAGCAGGTACAGCAGAACTAACAGGAGGGTTTGGGAGATGTCATTCAAACATCCACCGACACAACCCCACAGGCAAAATATGAAAGTTGGGGTACCATGAGTGTGCAGAGCCTTTAAATGAAAGTCTGGTGATCTTTCTCTTACTGACAACAACTTGCATGACAAGAACCAAACCAACACTGGATGTTGTTGGTTTGGTTCTTTATATCCATAACCAGACATATAAGCAATTTGTAAGTTTTGCTATTGCTACGTAGCCATCGTTAGCACTGTTTAATTACCAGTCTAGAAGAAACGTTGCAAGTTCAGCATCAAATAAATGAATTTCCCAGTTGTGGGATTAATAAAGTTAATCTAATCTAATTAATCTAATCTAATCAAACTTTATTCCTTTACTCACCAAGTGCTGTCCATAAGGCAACAGTAATGTTAACTCTTGTCTCTATCACGTCTTTTCTTCTACTGAACCTAGCATGCTAACCAGCTAGCCACAGTCCACATCATTTTCCAATAGTGACTCACTGTAGCCTCCAATCTGCAATGAAGATGTAGCGCTGCTCAGAGGGCATATTATAACCTTTGTCTTGTAAAACACAACGATGAACCAATCACACTCAGTGTCAGAGAAAACTTACATTATTAATATCATAATTGCCACTGTCACAATTTCACTCTACCACCATTTACCACATCATTTCCTGCCTTTTCTCTGTACCTAGAGACACGTCCAGCAACCTCCTGATGCTACCTGAGGAAGAGCACCAAGCTCGAGACATGTATCAATCCAGAGTAGCTACTGATCCAAGTCTATTCTGTGTTCTGCATGCCATTTAGTGCCTTTATTTATTATACTTATTGAGCATATTAAGATCTTTTTTGCAACTCACGCCTCCCGCTTTGTCTGAGTACCATTACTGACTTGCTTGGGGAGCCATTCTATTCACTATTTTTTGTGGAATCCTAAAAACTACATTCGTTTTAAGAGTGTACTGCTGCTTTTTAAGGCTTTATGGCTTCAGTAGGAACGAATGGGTATGAGAGTCACAGACAGGCCGGCAAAGTTGGAAAGTATTGAGAGATGCACTGACGTACTGCTTTTCTTTACTTTGTATCTGTTGATGACAAGAAAAATAAAAAATGACCAGCTTTATCCTTTAAACAATCAATCGATTAGCAAAGTCGATTGATTAAACTAACATTTAAATTAGGTAGAAAAGGTCATAAACATGTGGGAAAGGGGAGGTGAGGAAATATGTTTATACAGCACAAATCACTCCTGACTTCATTAAGCACACATTTAGTAGTAATGAATTAACTGTAAATCAACGACAATCAGTTCTATTCTCACGTGTACACACATACACACACACACACACACACACACACACACACACACACACACATGTGGACCTGAGCCTAATACAGATGCACACAAATGCACTACAAAATGTTGTCTGCACGAAAGCAGTGAGCCAAAGTGTGACACTATAACGCTTGTATTATGATCCAATATCTTGTTTCAAAGAGCTCAACATTTGGTCATTAAAACTATTTTATGACTCTTATAATGGAAGGAGAGCACATTGGATTCCTCCCACCTTCTCCAACCCATCTCATTCTCTCTCTGCTACTGATAAAAATCATTTACCCCCCCACCCCACCACCACAACAACCACCACTACCACCACCCCCCCGAACCCCATTTGAGCTATTGTTTTCCTCCCTTCTGGCAGGAGCAGTCCCGCCGGCCTCGCTTTCCATGTTAATTTGACTGTAACTCACCCTCGAATACAGTGTGTTTCCGTGAGATTTAAGGCAGCCATTAGGATCTGAGCGGGTCGGTCAATATGATGATCACACTCTTCCTATTAAAACCCATAAATACCAAAACACCCACTCTGTTGGAGGGGAGGAAGTATTTACTGGCAGCTAAGGGGAAATGCTGGCGCCCATAAACAGGCTTCAATCATTTCCCTTTTCTCACAGATAATTTTTATGGCGTTTTATAAGAGGGTATTTCCTTGAGAGGGAGGTGGTAGGTGAGCTCGTTTTCAGTGCGATGGGGTAGCATTCGTTGTCCTGTTGTCTTGTTTTATCTCCATTATTTAGTCTTTCCTCCTGAAGTGCTCGCCTCCTATCTATTGTGTTTGGTCTGCCGTGCTGACCTGTGTCTGATCCCAGCTTTATGTAACAAACCCACTGTTTTGCCCTCATTCTTCTCTCTTGTTCCCTCTGGCAAATGTATTGTTATAGTCTCCTTCTCTCGTTCACTATTTCCACTTCTTAGTCTTTTTCTAAAGCTCCATCTTTCTTTGTCACTCTTTCTTTCACCCCTTCTCCTCACTTCTCCCTCTTTCTCTGCCAGCTGCAGTCAGACTGGAGGAAGCGCTGCCTCTTTCCCTCTCCTACCACACCCCCACCCCCAAGCCCCCCCACCCCCAACCCCTACACTGCTCGTCCTCTGTTGTCTTTCACCCATCCCTTGTTTTGTCTTTCTACTTCCTCCCTCCTGGCTGTCTTCATGTGAAGTGACGGCTGCTCACTGACCCCTGAGGAAACATCTTCTCCATCTCCAATAAGCGATGATATGTGCTGGCCCTGTTAGCAGCAACTCCCACACACACACACACACACACACACACACACACACACACACACAGTCAAACTCACTGTAGTTTTATTGAATAATAAACATGGAAATTTGAACTTATATACTTTATATGCACAGAAACATGTGTTATACACTAGATATGACACACACACACACACACACACACACACACACACACCAGAGACACGTACAAACACTCACAAACAGATATTCAAAGAGAGACAATAGGCATGACTAAACACTTGCATGTATACACAGACTTACACACAGAATTGTATATGCAGTATACATCCACTCACCTATAGGCCAACACACACACCCAGAGAGACACACAAACACGGCCATAACCCACAGTATGGGGACGTATCTCATAGATTAGAACAGACGCTGGCTGCATGCTTTGTTCTTGGAATGTCCTAAAACCTTTTCCATGTCCCATTTTCAACCACTTACCCAGCATGTGTTGTTCTCATCTAAAGCTTTTAGGCCCTATTAGATGTTTATGCCAACCAGAGGCAGAGTAAAGCAGGGATCGGACTACAGGGTGCCTCTGGTGCTCCCCATATGTAACATAGCGAGCAGGTCGTAGCCTCTCTCTGTGGCTGCCTGCTGCCTTTACTGAACTGGTCACATTTATCTGGCCTTCTGTCTCAATTCATTAAGCATGAGCGCCCTTCCTGGCACTGTTGGAGCAGCGTGGGTGGGGAGAGAGAAGGCTGGGCTAGAGCATACACTGTTAATGTATGTTTGGTATGGGGATACATGATTTTTTTTTTTTTTTTTTTTTTTATTCCAAGTCATGATTCAATGGACCAAGAGCCCAACTTCCTGGGTCAGCGTGTGCTTTAACTGTTTGATTTCACCACCAGAATGATAGCAGGGGAAATAAGAAAAACAACTTGTTTTTTGTTTTACCAATTTAAAATGATCCTTTTGAGGCTAAGTTATTATTTATGTGTTGCTGGCATCAAATATACATTTTTGGCAGCAAAAACGAGAATACAGTTATTATTATTATTTTTATTATTTTTATTTTCCATTTTCTGAGCAAGACGCAGACACAAAAATATGCAACCTGATTTTCCCTCACTATTAGATTTTTATGGGTGAGACTTACGCTAACTGTGGCCACTGCATAAGAGTTAAGAGAGCAAAAGAGTTTTGATGGGCTACTTGATGGGAAAACAAGAGGGTTATCTCCAGGTCCACATCCGCATCATGAATGCATATCTATAGGAAGTATAGACTGTGTGACAAGGTTTCACATTGACTTTCACATCTGTGAACCCGCGGGAGGCGCCGTTGTCCCCATCAAGCAGCCGATGTGCAAAATCATCAGTAAATATTTAGATGGAAATATCTTTACACAGTCACATTGACATGAATGGTTGAATGCAGCTAACTTTAAAGCTTACAGACTCCAATATGAAAAGACTTACACGCACAGAATAGTCATGACAACTTCACAATATACAGTTGTTTATCTATACATAATATAATTAACAGAAAGAAATATGAAAATAGGTGTGAGAGAGCAGCTCTGTAACAGTCTGTGGGTAACAAACTCACACACATACACACACACGCACACACACATACACACACATTATGGTTAAGCAGTTGATGAACTCTGCTATTATCCCTCCTCCCTTCACTGTAGGCCTGCACACTTGGTTAGTTCTATTTCCATCCACACACACATTCACACAAACATTATGTTGCTTACTCTTTGTTGAAGTGCATGGCATATCAGCCTCACCGTCTCACATCAATGAGTTTTGTTGGCAAAACAGGGGCGGAACATTTTCCTCTGTTTCCTCTGCCCTCCATGGGCACGTGAACTGCACGATAATGTTTCTTGTTTGTAATATTAATTTTTACAGCAAATAACTTGTTTTTGATGAAAGGGAAATGTCTATGAACATCCCTGGTCAAAATCGATCAATCCATTATCTATACTGCTTATCAGTGCAGAGTCGTGGGGGGGGCTGATGCCAATCCCAGCTGACAATGGGCGAGGGCGGGGTACACCCTGTACAGGTCGCCAGTCCATGACAGGGCTGACATATGGTGACAAACATCCACTTTTGCTCACATTCATACCTACGGGCACTTCTAGAGTCGCCAATTAACCTATCGTGCATGTTTTTGGACTGTGGCAGGAAGCTGGAGAACCTGGAGAGAACCCACCCAGGCCATGTTAGAGAGACGTTGTGGTGGATGGATGGGTCAATAAAACACAATAATAACACTCAGGAGAGTGGCGTTCAATTCCCATGTGAAAGTAGCAGGTTATATTGTGTCTTTTATCCATGACGGTTCCACAAAGATAACCACGTTGTTATTATAGTAACCATGACAACGAAGGTCGTCAAATGTTAATGAAGTACTTATTTTATCCCAAACCATGATCTTCTCCTAAACCTAACCAAGTAGTTTTTGTGAAACTTAACCAAGACATAACTGTGTATTATTGTAACCATGGTGACGAAGGTCTGCTGCATCGCTGTTTGTCGATACACCTGCCACTGTAGGGGCATTATTTCAGGAGACACTGCTATGGGTCATATGAGAAGGTTGAAAATACGTCCTTTTGTTCAGGTTTGAGGAGTTGTTGGTCAGAGAAAGTGGCTGGTTCTCAGATTTTACCTCTTACAGCACCATGATGTTAAGATTTGGGGTTTTAACTGAAAAGTAGTTTGGTTCACGATCAAATAACTGATAAAATTCCCATCAGCCTCTGCTGTGCTTTGTGTTTACCACTGTGACCTGCAAAATGTGCTAAACAGCATGCTAGTATTATTATTGAGCATGTTCGCATGTTGACATTAGCGTTTAATTCAAAGTACAGTGTCACAGAGCCTGTAGACTCTTCATTTTGTTGTTATTTGGGTTGAGCAACCCTTTGATTAATAGAGCAACTATTGTCACAAAACCCTTGACATGCTGTATGTGCTCAGACATAAAATTTACTGTATGTTTGGCACCTACTGTACCGCTTGCAGTTTATAATAATAGCTCCTAAAGATAAAACCGACAGCAGCATTAATTGTAGTATTGAATGATTCTGCATTTAAATGGATAGTTAATTTATTTATTTATCTTTTGTGACCAGTGTTTATTGGTGAGAGTCAGTTGTTCTTTCTGTTGCAAACAATTGTTCTAATTTTAGTCTCACTGTACCTCTTTTTTTTTTTCTATCGCAATCTTTTGTAAGCCAGTCTACAATGCAACCTCTATCAGTCCCAGCCACGCACCACACAATAGCCTATTTAGATGTGGATAATGAGAAATTGGGAGCAAACCATCCAGGCCATTGTGGTTTCAGTGTATGAACAAATTGCTTTTTTTTTTTTATCGTAAAGGTGTCCAGGTGGGAAGGTGGGAGGTTTGGCCTGAGTACATCCAGCTGCTGGAATGGCCAAACTTCAACTGAGAGTCACCAGCACTAAGATAGAATATGTGTCCATGATTAAAAGTCTGTTCTACATGAAAGAAGGAACAGAGTTAATTGTAGACTTAGTAGTTTGTATCGAAGGGAAGGTAAAGAGAGTGTCACGGCTGGCATGCAAAGAAATATGATGCAGGCTTCTCGTGTGTGGGTCTTCAGTGGGTCATGCATCATACTGAATGCCGAATAGACTTCCAGTGAAATACAATAAGCTCGCCAGGGTCTTTACAACTTTTATTGTGAAGTGTTTCCATCATTATAATTATTAATTTCTGCCAAGTGAATATTTGACCAAATAGAACAGTACCCTTGAAAAATATTCAATACCTCTCTCACATTTTGTCATGTTGCAGCCATACGCTAAAATCATTTCAATAATCTTTTTCTCATTAATCTACACTCAATACCCCATAATGACAAATTGAAAACCTCACTTTTAGAAATATTTGCAAATTTATTAAAAAGGAAAAACAAAATATCACATAGAGAATTCAGACCCTTTGCTATGAAGCTTGAGTCCACCTGTGGTAAATTCAACTGATTGGACATGATTTGCGAAAGCACAGGTCTGTCAGTGAAAAAACCAAGACATGAGGTTAAAGGAACTGGCTGCAAGCTCAGAGACAGGATTGTGTCGAGGCACAAATCAAGGCGAGGCTACTGGACTCTGGACTGTGTATTTCTTGTTTTATTTTGAAATGTATTTCCTAAAGCATATGTTCTTGCTTTACTTTCTGCCCTGGGGTGTTTCCCGCCTCTGTGATTACCTGCTCAACCCTAATGTGTTGCCCCTGTGTCTCGTTACCTCCTCCCCTTGTGTGTATTTAGTCTCTGTGTTCTCCTCAGTCCTTGTCAATTCTGTCCCCTGGTGTCTCCATATGTTTCTTTTAGCTGTTCATGTTCCTGGGGTTTTTATTGCCTGAGTTTGGATTACTGGAGTTTTGCTCCTCTGCCTGCGGGAACTTCAGCTTTTTCAACCTGTCTACATGTGAGCCTGTTTTGCTTATCAAAGTACCTTCACTGCACCCACCAGTCTTTGTGTGTGTCCGTATTTGGGTCCACCATCACCCAGTCTGCATTTTGTTTGAAGAGGAACGTTATGATTTGGTCCATACCCTTGAGTGCATTAATGGAGAGTTCAAAAGAGACTCTAGTAGGGAGTACAAAGAGGTTGCTGTTAAAGAATCTGGCAAAAAATAATTGGCATGCTGCGCCTTTCTTTACCAGATATCTATAGATATAGATATCTCAGATAAGTTCTGAGGAAGGCACTGTCGGTCTGGTCTGCTCTGACCACCCAGGTCCCCCAGAGTTAGGAGCAATAGGTTTAAATATTTCTTTGTTCCATGGTGTACTTAATTTGCACTAAACATTGTGACTGCACTGTGCAGCAGCACTTTATTAGAGCTACTATGGCATAGTTGTTTGACTGCAGTAATTAATGTATGATGTCTTGTATGTTTTTTGTTTGCCCTCTTCTGTAAATCACATTTCCTCTTGATGGACGATAAAGACCTCTGACCTCTGAACTGAACTGCTATGTGTTTGGCATGCAGGGAAGTGTCCAAAAAAACATGGTTAAAAGGTTTGTTGCCAGAGTGACTAAGTGACTTTACTAACACCCGTCTCTGTGTGCTAGCTACCAGCCTGTTTTATTGTCTACTCACCTGCTGCCTACTCAGCTAACCTCTAGCATGAATCCCAGGAAGCAAGTACCAAGCCAACAAGCCTCTGACCTGTTTTCCAGCCTGCATCCAAGCCTGCTAGCCTCCGGTCTGCATCCCAGTTGACTAGCCTCAGACCTGCTAGCTTCCAGCATGCTAAACACCAGCATACTATCCTTCAGCCTGTATCCCGGGCCTGCGAGCCTCAAGCATGTTAGCCTCCAGTCAGCCTCCAGTCTGCACCCCAGTTGACTGCCATCATCAGAGTCAGGGTTCCTGACCAATATATTGTCTGTGTTTAAGCCCGTTCCTGAGTTTCCTTCCCCAGCCGACCTCCTGATTCTTTGGAGACAACACCTGTTCCTGAGTCAACCAATATGATCCTTCTGTTCCTTCTGAAACACTGCCTGGCCATCAGTCAACCAGTCCAGATTTGACTGGGCACCAAATATGCCGGATCTCCAGCTGACCATTTCCTCAGCACCCCAGGGGTCTGCCTGTCCTGCTGCCCTACTCTTGCCCTGCACCCTGCCTTGCCTTGAGCTCCAGTCTCTTGGCAGGCCTCTATAGCAGGCCGGCCTACTGCAATGGCCTCCAAAGCTCATAGGTGTCCTTCTCAGTCCCTCCCAAGTCCTCTTGCTGAGATAACTAGCCCCATTACTCTGCTACCTGTCCACTGGTTGGTGGTCCATGTGTTTTGCTTGCTGGCCTGCCTGAACTTTTTATTAAAGTAGCTTCACTTCACCCACAAGTCTTTGTGTGTGTCTGCATTTGGGTTAGGCTTAGGGTTAGGTTAGCTCCAGAGATCCTGTGTGGAGATAGGAGAAACTTCCAGAAGGACAACCATCACTGCTGACACATGAAAGCTGCAAAAAAAGCACCTAATGACTCTGACTGTGAGAAGCAAGATTATATAAAAGCAAGACTGAACTTTTTGGTCTCAATTTTAAGCATCTTGTCTGAAGGAAACAAACACTCATGCTGTGGAGGTGTTTTTCAGGTGCAGGGCTAGGGAAAGCTGAATGGAGCAAAGTACCAAATTATCCTTAATGAAAACCTTGTCAGAAGCACAGAGGACCTCGAACTGGGCCGAAGGTTCACCGTACAATAGGACAATGACCCTAGTCACACAGCCGAGATGCCAGAGTAATTTAGGGACTTGAAACCAATTAAACATCTCTGGAAAGACCTGAAAATGGCTGTCCACAGATGGTGAGCTTGAGAAGATCTGCAGAGAAGAATAGAAGAAAATCCCCAATCCAGGTGTGCTTATCACATCATACCCAAGAAGAATTGAGGCTGTCATCACTGCCAATAGTTTCTCAACTAAGTACTGAGCAAAGGGTTCTGAATCCACGTCAGGGTGATATTTCAGTTCCTTTTTAATAAATTTGCAAAAATGTCTAAGATTCATTCAAATGTGTATTCTTTTTTTAAAATTGATAAACCACAAGAGAATATTACAGTTGGTACATTGTCCAGTCATTATCCAGGTTAGAGAAAAAGGCAAGTATACTTAGGATCTTGAGTTGGATCTGTTTGGCCAGGTACCCTGTGAGCTAGACAATATAAATCATTAGTTTGGGCCTTGAAAAACCAATACACAAAAGCAAGGCACTGCAATATTGTGTGTTTTAATGATGTACCAATTCTTATAAGGAATTTATGGATCCCTTCCTATTTGTCATCTGCTTCTTTTGTATGCCACAGCTCCACGGTTAAAAAGATCACAATTCTGCAACACAAATGTGTTACAAGTGGTTAAAATGCTGTCCTTAACATTTGTTTGATATTGAAGGCTAAGAAATGGCATCGTTGAAAAACTTCAAGGCTTTGTGGGCTGATTCTGAGACTGTCAAAAATTCACTCTAGCAAAAGGTATTTAGGAATTATGTTGTGTGTGTGCCTTCAATATTAAAGGCCTTTGTGTTTCACAGTGGTAAAGGATATCGCATTTCTGTGCCAACAGAGTATGTCAACACTGTGCTGTGTGTGCAGAGTGTGGTGGAAATCGGGTCAACTTTACTAGATAAACAAGTATTAAAACTGAACAGAGCAAAGCTGCACGGATGATGGATGTGGTTGATTTGCATTCAGCTGCAGAATCTGGATTTCCTCAACACTAAAGGCTACATGTTGGCCATATGAAATAACAGGGAAAATTAGCTCCGGAAGCATATTAATTATGTGCATACAAGCTTTTGCTAAGAATCCCCTTAGTTTTCTCTGCACACAGAGTTCTGCCTGTCTGTAGTGTGGCCTGACAAAACTCACTGCTGGACTTTATTGTACTTGGCATAAACCTCTGCAGCAGCATCTGCTGAATATAAGTGTGCGTGGTGGTGGTGTGTGTAAGTATATTCATGCGTTTATGTTTCTGACACAATGTATGTGACATAGTTTTCTTCAGGCAAAGCTTCCTCCTCTTGCACCTCCACGGCTGTAAATTGGAATCCCACCCTGTCCCCTTTCCCTCCCTGTCTATTTTTATGTTTCACACACACACACACACACACACACACACACACACACACACACACACACACACACATCTAACCATGAGCAGCAGTGCCTGGGAACTAGCCATTGTAACAAACACCTCAAGGCAGACACCCCTTCTATGGCAGACACCCCCTCTATGGCAATCTTCCATCTCTCCATCTCTCTCATGCAACAACACACACTCTCTCAAAGGCAAACAGAGGGACATACTGTACACGTGCAGTTCAAAAATTATGAGCTTGTACAGCATTACCAGGAGGAGAACAGAAAGTCTCTTCTTTGCTTCATCTTGTTTCCTTTTTAAGTCGTTTCCAAATGCACAAATCACCAAATGCAAATCTTCTGTTCATGTGTGTCACGCTGTGGCAGTTGCTATGAACACTGATGAGAAAACTAAAATAAAAACTAAAAATCATATATCTCCTAGCTGTAATCTGTCTCATCGGTTCTCTTGGTCTGGTAAACAGATAGAAGATGAATGGTGCGCACACACACACATCCACAACTATGATAAGTGTACATATGATTTCAATTCCAGGGTCTCTTGTGAAACAGCAACCAAATGAACATATGACAGCGATAGCACCTGCTCATGGTTCTGCAGATAAGGAAGATGTAATAAGTGTGTCCACACTTTTAGCAGAGACACCCACACACCACTCGCACACAAACAAAGTAAACAGAGCACCAAAGAGTGAGATGAATACAGAGTGGAGGAGAGCCATTCAAAGTAGAGAGTGGGATGCAGATGAGACGCCTACACCAGACTGAAGAGAGAGTCAGTAAGAGAAAGAGAGACAGAGGATGAAATGGAATACCAGACTGACAGCGCTGCGAGGGAATACCAATTAATTTAAGTATTCATATGTTGTGTCGCCGTAATTAATGAAATCTCTTTCAAAGCTAAAAACTTAAATAAGAATTTATGTCACTTTTGGAGAGCTGTCCATACAGTATCTTACACTAATGTCCATGTTAGTATGCTTAATGTTTAAAGTCTTAAAAGTCCCATATTGTATAAAGTGAGCCCTCTGTGTCTTTTTTGATTATAAAGCAGCCCAAGGTTCCAAAATAATACTGTGCAAGTATCAAAGCGCTCAGTCCACAGAGAAATGCACACAGCCTTTATTCAGAAACTGAGCCTTAAAACCATCAGTCAGGACGTCTGTAACTTTGTGATTAGATTAGATTAGATTAGATTAGATTAGATTAACTTTATTTATCCCACAACTGGGAAATTCATTTACCACAGCAGAAAATAAAAATCTATAGAATATAACATCTATGGAAATATACAACAAAAATTATACCAATATACACTAATAAATACAATATACACAATACACACGATATGTACATGAAAAAGTACAAGTTTGCACATGGTCAGGAAGAGCAGGAGTTGTGGAGTCTGACAGCTGCTGGAATGAAGGACCTGCGGAACCTCTCCTTCTTACAGCGAGGATGTAAAAGTCTGCTGCTGAAGAAGCTACAACAAAGCAATCACTGCTCTCAACCATGTCCCAAGTCCCGCCCACCTGGACCCACCATCCAACGTTGCAGGATTTAGTTTCTCTGAGTGTTTACCTGAAATCTGCTATATTTTTATTCGCTCACTCAGAAAACAATCAACCAATTAGAAGAGAGGCTCAGATCCTCTCTTCTGATTGGCTGACTGACCTGTTGTTAGTAGAGCTCCAGAGAGAAGCCTGAGAGAGGAGATGTAAAACACACTGAGATGGTTTTTGGTTCTTAAAACCATCAATATATCTTCTTATGGATCAACACTTTAAAAACAACACAGAAAAGTGTAAAATACGCAACCTTTCAATATTTTTATTCTAATTTGTCCATTTTGTTTTCAGAGCATGTCCATGTGTTCAGTAAAGTACCACAAGATCTCACCAACACAGATACAAGAGATGATTTAGTTTCCTCTGCAAGAACAAAAAATGTGTCTCTGAAAAGACCACTGAAAAATAATTTTGCAATTTTCACCTTCAGATTGACCGAGTAAAAATACAAACAAGAGACCTATAGACCGTGGAAACACACCATTACACTACAATCATTTTGCCATGGCTTTTGCAGACACACAGGCCAGTTTAGTTCACTGCTGAAGGACACTTTGACATGTGAATGGATTCTTTTCATCCCAAACGTAAAGGTTGAACGTATCTATGACAAGTATTGGCTGAGTGTGTTGACCACTGTCATTCTTTATGTTTGGTTGCAGGCTTAATTCGTTTGCGCTCCAGCCCACCCCCTCGCCTCCAGGGTGTAGAATATGTCCTCAATGTTACAGCAACGGATGACAATGCCTCAGGCGGACCTCAGGCATTGTCATCAACTGCCCAGGTCGTAGTGGGAGTGGACGACGTGAATAACAACAAGCCCGTCTTTGAGAAGGTAAGACAGGCAATCACACGTACATCATTAAACATTGTTTAGTCTTGCTCATTATCTGCTTGTGTCTGAAAAGGTCTCGGATAAGCATCTGCTCTCCTGGTCTTTTTTTTTAATCTCCTCAATATATCTCACTATATCCTTTTCTTTACTAGTTCTCTTTTTCTGCCTCTGTCTCTCCATCACTCCTCTTTCTGCCTCTCTTTGTCTTTCTATCTCCTCTATTTATTAGTCTCTATCTCTCCTCTCTGGAGGGGCGATTAGCCGGCTTGACCCTCATCTCTGCTCTCTCGTCTCTCTCCTACATCATTTCGGGCTTTTAATTAAAGCTTTGAGGGATGTGGGAGAAATCCCGACCGACCTGCTCTAAAAGTGCGACGTCTCCACCTGCTTTTTTCTACCCATGTCTCAATTTTAAATGAGGTGACTTTTCTTGCCCCCCAAAGAATCATGAGCCAAGATTAGGAGCGCAGGCTTAGTGAGTAAACCTCGCTCGCTCCCTCCTCGGGGGAAAAGTGAGCGCCAAGTGTTTCCCTTTTGGCTTCACCCCTCAGCAGGAAGAAATGGAGGGATAGGTGACAAGATGAGAGCCAAAAGAAAAGAGAGAAGAGGAGAGGAGAGGAATTCCTGGTCCACAGTGTTTCATGTGTTATGTATACTCAATTATGTCTCTCAGGAATCTCCTGCTGGCATCATGCTACAAGTCTATGATTCATTCTCTTCTCTCTGCTGGCAGGATGAGGATTGCAATAGACAAAAAAGTCCCTGGCCTCTCTCCACTCCCCATTTCTAAGTCAAAGAGAGAACTTGAAAAAAGGAAAAGACAGATAAATGAAAAAATGAAATTAAGCAAATGCAAATTTGAAGAGAAAACTGGACAAACACTGTTGTTTATTTGTGTGTCCTTGGTCAAAGATGGGCAAAGATTCCAAGGGAAAAAGTACAAAAGAAAAGAGAGAACAGGCTGAGCGTGAAAAGTAAAAAAGAGGATGTGCATTGGTGTCTCTGTTAGTAAAGACATCCGAGGTTAGTTGGTGTTTCCTCTGTCGCTGGCAGCCGGCAGCAGAACACTGAAGCAGAAAGGCCCTTTTATCTTGTTTTGATGCTCAATCTTATAACACACTGTAGCCTCACTGGAAATCAGTGCTGGATCAGTGGACTAAGACAGAAGGACCAAGAAACACACACACAGACAGATGTCCAGAAAGGCGAGATATTGAATACAACCAGAGCCTGCGTCTCCCCGTAGTGTAAGCCTCAAACCACAGACACATTCACCCACAAGCATTGACTACATTTATTTATTAATCTTTAAAACTCCTGTGAGTCTGTGACCCTCCATCCTATGGGGTTTGTTCACATACCTTTTTATATTTGTAGTAGAAAATAATACCCAGGTTGGATGTTCATAACATTATTTTTATGTCATGATCTTCCCCATGTAACTTTCCCTGTTATTCCCTGTTTTATTTTGAAATATCTTTCCAGTTGTGTTTATGGTTTTTACTTCCTGCCCCGGTTTGTTTCCCGCCTACATGATCCCGAATACCTGTTCTGCCCTATTGTGTTTCACTTGTGTCTCATTACCTTTGTCCCAAATCGGGCTGCTTTGTTTGGGGGACGCGGCCTACAAAGGCATGGCCTCCGGAGACTGTGGAGACTGCGAAAGCCAAACCGAAATGAGACAGTCTGGTCTACGGAGGATTTCCTATTCATCCTTGGCCACTGTTTTATTTGCAGAGTCCACCTCTCTCAATTCTTTTATTGAAAAGTGATTCATCACCGGCGCACAAAGAATGTTGGGATTGGTTGCGCTTCGTTGCCCAGGAAATGAAGGACACATTTGAAGGAGCCTTTGAAATGGAACAGCCTTGTCATGTTTCTGTGATGCAATTGGTCTTCAAATGCAGCCTTCGATGGATGCAGCCCCTGAATTGAGACACAGCTGTTGTCTTCCCCTCACTCATTGTCTGTTCTTCTGTTTGGTACCTGTTCTGTTCCCTTGTGTTTCCTTGTGCTTCACTTTTGTTACTTGTTCATGTATTCGAGTTCCAGTCTGTAGTTTGGAATACCTAAAGTGGGATTTCCAGAGTTTTGCTTCACCTGCCAGAAGTTCCTCTACCCATCTGCATATAAGCCAGTTTTGCTTTATCAAAGTACATTTACTTACCAGCCTTCATAAATGTCCCACTCACTCTATGCTGCTTACCTGGGATCATGGTGGCAGCACAGCAAGTAAGGTAGCCAAGATTTTCAACTACCGAGCCACATCTTCCAGCTCCTCCTGAGGCATCCCAGGTGTTCCCAGGCCTGATTGGACATTGCTCCAGCGTGTTCTCGTTCTGACCAGCGTTCTATTCTTACTGTCCACACCTCAACTGGCTCTTTTCAACAAAAATACCTCATAATGAAAATTGGGAAATGGCCTGTTTCTCCATCACTGTCCGTCTCTATGAGTGAAATTCTTTCAGTGGCCAACAATTTAGTTCTTAGCACCACAGTCTTTGTCCTCATGTTAGCTCATGTTAATTAAAAGAAACTGGAGGAGTGGGGGGCATTGATATCAACTGATATCTTACAGTCTCCAAGGGTGAACCCAGCCATGCTGCAAAGAAAAACTCACTTGTGCTTTTGCTGCCTTTGTCTGCAATCTCATTCTTTTAGCCTTTACCTAAAACTCATGATCAGAGGTGAGCGGGTGGAACTTTGATCATCTGGTTAGTCCAGAGTTTTTCTTTCAAACTGAGGTCCTTCTTTGGCACGACAGTCTGGGACAGTGCCCACATTAGTGCTGACTAAGCAACTGATCAACCTCACATTCCATCTTACCCTCACAGAACCAGTATCATAGTGTTAGACTCGAAGGTGCTGACTGTCAGCCCAGCTGCTCACGGTATCTTTTTGTGTTTGGACTTATTCTTGTGTTTGTTTGATATGGAATGTCTCGTCTTCACTCCCTGTGCATAGTTCTTTTATCCTTCTGATTAATTGCGTAGGTGAATGTCTGTTTTGCAAACCTGCATATCTTCACCAAACCAAACTCCTTCCATAATCTGATCAAGGCATAAAGAAAAATGCTATTGACCAGTAACTACATACTGGAGGTAAAAGGTAGAAAAACCCTATGATGACTACACAAGGAATTGTTGAAAAGGTGGAGAAAGGTGAAGCATTGTTGCATGATAGAAGAATGTAGGAAATCAATGAAATGATAAGAAGAATGAGAGAAGGAATACAGAGAGGGAACATGAAAAAATTAACAGAAAAAAGGTTCCCCTGTCATTAATTAGATGCCAAAAGAAGGCATCAACAGCAGCACTGAGGGATTCCTTCTCTTCTGTCTCTGTTGCACATCAGCTTCAACGCTCCGGTGACTCATGGAAAAAAAAAAAAGGAAAAATAGTTGATGGAGACAGAGCAAGAGAGAGCAAGAAGAGAGACGAGCGAGAGAAGAATGTGGGTAGAGAGAATAGAGAGAGTGAGTGAGACACAGACAGGGTTCAGATGAGGATAATAAAGCTCTTTCTGTGTCTGGGTTCTTAAAGATTTTGTCAATCACTGAACTTGTCAAACACGGAGCAGCTACCTTGCATCACACCAAGAACTTACGGCACTGAATGAATCTCTAAGATGACTCCAGTAATTCATGTGGTATTCAATGGAGACGAGGGTTAATTGTTTTAGAATTTGAACTTCCCTGGAATATATATGTTTTTTTTTATTTCTTTTCTCACCATTTAAAACACAAGATGGCAAATAATCATAAAATGTTTTTACTTCTCATTGTCGGTTGTTGCTTATCCTTTCATATTCATTAAATTATGTGGTACATTTTATACATTTTTTTCTTTATAACAGCATTCCTCGTAAAAGTATACATCCTTTGATATGGAAGGGATACAGTGCCATCCATACTGTACACAATCTGTTTCCGGCATATCCTCTTATGGTTATGTCGGAGTGGTTGTATGGAAGCGACTATTTTTGCAATGCTGAGGTGAGGTTATTACTGCATACAATGGAAGGGATGGAAAATCAGTTGCATGCAGTCTCTTTGACATGATGTTTCTTATGCAAGGAGGCATTGTTCTTGGACCTTTAGTTGTGATGGTTGGGCTATCCTCTGCACCCCGCCATCTTGAAGAAATATTGTGTCACTGTCCATTATACAGTTCCTCTTATATGGGCAGTTTATAATGCATTGAAATATTTAGTGTTACATGTTACGACATTAGTTGACCTTAAGCAGCATGCGTAAATAGTGGACTTCTATCTATTCTAAAGAGAAAGGTTTTATTAAGCAGGCGGATATACCTAATTCATTTTTTAGTTCTTGTAACATCACGCTTCAGGTTGCATCTTTTTTGAATACAACTGCAGCTTTTTTTTTTTTTTTTGTACCCTGCTAAAGGCTCTGTGAAATGTTTTAGACGGCACTATACACAGCGGGTGCCAAAAGATCAACCTATTTCATGTTTACCAAAGTGCGGGTGGTACAGTGAGCACATCACAAAGCAGCTATTGAGCACCTTTGCCCAAAGGGTGCTTAGATACGTTCCAAGACCCCTGAACCCTCTACCACCATCTACCATTAACAGGTGGACACAGTGGACCCAGGGTTCTCACTGTATTTCTGTATTTTTCCATTATTTTGAGTCCATGTTACACTTTTTGTCTCACCAATACATAATCTTTACTCTGTCGTTTCAAAATAAATAACATTCCACCTCCCACACAATCTTGCTTACAGTTTCGATAGAATGGAGTATTGATCTAAGTTTCTCTGCACTTACATTGCCACAATCTTCTCTTCCTCCCACCTTTCCTCCCCCCCCGCTGTCTCATTCCATTCAGTGTCAGCAGTACCGAGAGAGCACATCAGTCCTGGAGAACCAGCCAGCGGGGACGTTCGTTCTGCAGGTTCATGCTGTGGATGCTGACGAGGGCTCCAATGGCAGGGTCACATACGGCTTCATGCACAAAGACTCCACTGTGCCGGCGTTCAGCATACACCCTGACACTGGTACTGAAACGCACACAAACTCACTTTCACTTGCACAAACCTACAAATACAATTCATCCTGGTGGGAAGTCTTGTGTAAACTTAGTTCCTTTTAGCATGCCTAGTGCAGCAAGGCATGCATGGGTGTTTACAAGTTTTTAAGTTTGCAATTAAAAGCTAAGATATTAGATCAATTTTAGTACCAAATACAGAGTAACTGTCATTTTACAGCTAAAAGAAAGGATCATAATTCAAAGCCTAGTGGCTGGATGTACAGTATAGTAAAGACTGTAGTATTTGGGTTAGGTTGGGGTTAAAACGTAAGGGTTAGGGTTAAGGTTAGTCAAACATACAAATACGTAGGAGTATGCATGCTTTCATCCCAGTGGGAAGTCTTATGCAGGTTTTATTTAATTTGAATTCCCTTCACAAACCAGAAACTTTACAGAACCTTGCTGTTCTTGTGTTTTAAAAGTTTATTTTAGGTTAACTCAAAGTATACTCTGATTTTAAAAACTGGCACCAAAATCAAAAGGAAAATGTATCACCAACAACAATCCAAAGGCCAAAAACTGCAGCGTTGAGCCTGTGCACGTCTTTCCCATGTGTTTGCAAAGTTGCTTGGTCATGTCAAAGGCTTAGGCATAACGCCAAAAAGTGAACATGAAGAGGTCTGTGTACAACATAAAATAACCTTTCATTTTCAGTAGCAACAGTATTTTTAGTAGAGCAGGAAATATTGTTAATGTCATCACTAACATCATTTGTAAAATAAATAATGAAGATAATTTCCTTTGGATTTGATGATAACTACTTTTGAAAAACTCTCATGTCCTTTCCTATTTTGTCTAGTCTTTAAAGTTTAGCCTCAAGGCAAACAGAGGAAATCATTTTAGTGTTAAATTGCCAATGCTCTGGGGACATGAGACCAAGCGGTGTTTGGGATGATTTAGCTGTCAGATCAACCTTGTTATCTTTGTGTCTCCAGGAGTAATTGTGACAGCCAGGAAATTTGACCGCGAACGCCAACGGGAGTATGCAGTGACAGTGACCGCCACTGACCAGGCAGCTGACCCACTGATTGGCATTTGTCAGCTCAACATCCTCATCTTGGACCAGAATGACAACAGTCCCAAGTTTGAGAACATCCGATATGAGTGTAAGTAGATATTTGTATATATTAGATGTGAAGTAAAGGTGACTGTGAGAGCTCACCCCACTGCAACTGACAGTAAGAGAACGCATACAAATGGAAGAGAGGAAGAGGAAGCTCTGTCTCTTACAAAGTATGCTTCTATAGGGATGAACTGTAACAGCAAAAATATGATTTGCATTAAACATGATCACTGGCTGGATTATGTTCAGGGGCAACATATTTTTTGAATGAATGACGGGCTATATTTATTTATGGCAGAGGTATCACCAGAGGCGGTTGGGGTGGACGCCGGATATACTGTACAGTATAAAGCCAAGCATTTAACCCCCGTGGCTGAAAAATGAAGCCAGACATTGAAGTGCCAAAAACTGCAGATCCTCGAACGGCCACTAGAGCCTGGCCCCAAAAGTTAGTTAGTCCCCTTGGACTTCAATGTTAAAATGCTCAACATGGATACACCCTGGTATGAAAAACGGCTGTGGTCACTATAGCTAATTCCCCCCTTCATGACAACTGTACGAGCGGTGAATTTTTATGTAAGTCCCCATCGAAATTTTGTTACGGCTTAAAGTTAAGCATAATTTTGGTTGTGGCCGCTTTGAGTGACAAGTGGGTGCTGTCACAGTCGATGGCTGTGTTGTGTTTGTGGTGTTGGAGCCTTTTGAAGGATTTGTCTTCGAAATATTGGACTAATAACGTGGCTCTGTGTGCGGTTAATCGACTAACAGAGCGCGAGAAGGTCTGTGGTCCTGCTTTTTGAGGTGAGTGAAATTCTAATGTTATTCGTACATTCACGTTAATTAGCATACCTGGCTTGTTAGCGTAGCTCGTTAAGAAGCTAATTAGCCAGGAAATGAATTAGCCTTGGGCTAACCTTCGAGCAAGACGCCAAGCTGCTCGCCACCATAGACATATAGGCTGTACATAAACGCCGCATTGGCCGTTCAAGTACGTTGCTGCAATACTTTGAACGTCGCTCCCATATTGGACTGGGCAAGACTGGCCTGTAAACAATACAAGTAAACGTAAGAGCTGCGGTTTTTCTGGATAAAACCTCTGTAACGTTTACATTTTTCAGACGATGGGTTTATTATCTACATTTTATCTACAATATAGCGATAGTTTAGGCTTTAATTGCTGTTTCCATAAAGATGAATGTATGTCAACGTAAGGTTTACACTTATGTGGTGGAAAATAATTCATTGTGATAAGGAATTGCCAAAACTCACATTTGATGAACATGGTTTTGTCTTATATTCCTAGGCTTGTGGCGACGTCCCTATATGATGTAATGTACATGAAATGTACAGTTTTTATATTGTGGAAATGGCTTCTTCTTTTTATTTACCCATTGTTTTAGCTTTCTCGTGCTTAAGGTAGAACACAGAATTTTCACTTAAGGATATTTAGGATATTAATAATAATGATAATAATAATAATAATGATATGCTATACTGCAGTACTATACTGTTGTCTATCGGTGTACTACTACTACATCTCACTTAATACTATATTACAGTTATATTCCATATTGTACTGTACTATATGTTTACTTTTTTTTTTTTTTTTTTTAACCATAGATTATCACGTAATTATGTTATACTGCTTTAACAACTAAATTTTGCCTCTGGGATCAATAAACGCATATCTCAACTTATATTTGTTTTTCCCTGTAATTGTCTGCCTATCCTTTCAATGCTACGGAAATATAGAAAGCAGACTGACTGTCATAGCCTCTCATTATCTTACTTCATTTATCTTATTTATTGTATTCTCTAGTTGTAACGATTCCTTATGACAGTGAATTATTTTCCACCACTTAAGTAATTCAGTTCATGTAAATCTTCATCAGTAGCATCATAAACCCTTAAATATAAAAAGGACTCATTGAAATTGAGAAATGTTAATGTTAATAGTGTTTTTTTTTTTTATCCAGTGAAACTGCATCTCCTCCATTTATTTGTGTTTGTTTACAGGCCAGTCTTGTCCGGTCTAATATGGTAGTGATGTTGACATACCATCCAGCGGCCAATACAGTCTCTACGTATACATGTCATTGCTTGCCACAGTTATTAAACTGGCATGCACCTAAGTCGCTGTTCCACACACGCCACACCTCTTTGCCCATTTTTGATTAGCCAGGGGTGAAGTGGAGTCAGGCACTGCTAAGATGGTGACAGTGGAGCAGCCCACTCTGAGGTTCACAACCGCTGTTCAGAAAAATATGGTTGATGTCATGGTGATATCATGATGTCATTGATCTTTATTTACAGTCTATGTACATGTAGCGGACATCCTTAGCCTGGCATCAGTCACAAGCGATTAAAGAAGTTAATAGTAAGGACGTGTAGAGTTATGGATCCAAAAATGTCACCCTTCTCACTCTTCCCACCATCAAACTATCAAATTTATAGCAAACAGAGACAAAGGATCCTTCTCTCACAAACAGACAAGCTTTTACCATGTCAGAGAGATGTACCAGACCATGGGTCAAGTGGTCAGATCCAGAGGATCATCAAATTCCGACCAGGAAAATATCCAGTTACAGTGCAACTCACAGTAGGCGAGATCTTAATATTGTGCTCATGACTGGATTGATGTTTAGATAAAAATTTAATTATATTTAATCATCAAATTTCATTTGAGGACATCTTAATGTCATTTAGTATAGCCATATAGTAAATAGACAAAACATATTCTCTTTAACCATTGCCCAATTCATTACACAGTTCATTTTATCCGCTATTGATTAGCTGTATTATTTTGCTCCACTTTTCATCGTGGAGATTATGACACATTGCATTTATCCTGTATTAGTTAACATTTGACAAATGTATTTATTTAAACTCATTATTCAGACATTGTCATGTTGCGTTCCTTTGAAGTAGAGACTCGAGATCCATTGAATCAAGGCTTCTGATTGGCTTTTTCATATTAATAAATACATTTATTGATCAAAGTGCTTCCCTTGAAGTGGGAAGTGATGCCCTCATTAACAAGGATTTTTAATTTTTAAAGTGTCTTGTAAAATTACATAAATTAACAACATCTCCTCATTACAATAATAGACAATTCAATCTAGTCACAATTACCTTTTGTACAAAATGTATTTGCTGTTGCAGTTTAGTTGTAATTTTTAGGAGACAGGGTTGACTATTGGGACAACTAAAATGGACAAGCATGGAAATTAGTTGACAATGTTTATTTTAGCATTGTGATGGCATGATTCCAGTATTGGGCTTCAGGAGATACTGGCATGACCCAACATGAGCCGATAACTAATTATGAGTGTGTTCATCAGGTTTTATAGTCCCCCTCTTATGTGGTGTAGCTGAAGTTGCATATTGTTCTGTATGGTTTGGAGTGTAAATGTATTTTTGTTCTCTATTTGCAGTGTGCTTCTTTATGCAGCATATGTGTTGTCAAATTGGTGAATGTCTTTCGTAATTATATTGTGTTTAATTTGTTTGCAATTTGTTTGTGTTTTTTCCAAATGTGCTGTCAGAGTGGTGAAGAATTTTCTTAATTTATTTGTGTTTTCTTAAGTTACAGCACATTGAGCATACAGTTAAAAGACAACAAATTAAGGCCCTACCTACATACATAACCACCGAAGCATTAACCACGCTTCTTCTTCTCCGTAGACTTCCTACGTGAGGATACCATGATCGGGACTAGTTTCTTGAGGGTGGCAGCTCATGATGATGACTTTGGCACCAATGCAGCCATCACCTACTCTATGTCCAGTGAACAGCCGGAATACCTCAGGGTCAACCCGCTGACAGGCTGGGTGTATGTCAACCAGCCCATCTCTCAGGTATACAAAATAAACCATATATATATATATATATATATATATATACCATATTTAAGGCAGGTTCATCTTGCTATTTAAAAAGCTTACATCATATAGTTTGCTGTGTACGATAGGAGCTTCTGCTGTGTTTCTGTTACAGCAGATAGCAACATTGTGAATAACAAATGCAATCCTTCATCCGTTTGGATATTTTTTACAAGACTCTTGCATGTCCTTGGGGCTAATCATGCTTATGGGACCACTCCAAATGGCACAGAAGCACTTCAAGGAAATTATGTAATTTCATATTTCCACTCAAGAGCCCCGTGCAAGGCTAGCGATGAACTTTAAACCACAACTAAAACAACATGCTTCTTCTCCCAGTACATGGCCAGAAAAGCAAGTATATTTGCATTCAGGCACTTTATTGCTGACAGTGAGGGGGCAAAAGTCCAGTGGCCAGTAGCAGACAGCCAGGCAGAATATGTGATAATGTCTTCACTGGAGCCTTTTCCTTGGCATCAGCAGAAGTAACATTGCTGATTTTTTTCCTCACTTCACTGCCTCTAACCCTTTGCTTCACTACCAGCAAGAAAAACAATCTTTGTGGGAACATGAACAAGCAATAGAGGAAATTGTCACGTAGTGCGCACAAAAGAAGTCTGTGCCTTAGATGAGCACCACAACGATAAAAGCCAAAAAAAAAGCAACAACTCACCATCTTCTAGTGCAAAGAGAAATGAATGTCTGTATCCTCAGCACCTGGCATCTTACACTAACACCTGGCACCATGCCAGTATTTTTGCCTGAGAGAATGGTTTCCTAGAACATATCCATGTTTGAAGATACAAAACTTTGCCACTAATGAGGATGACTGCATAAAGTATAATACACATGCAGACACTGCCTACATGTCAATTTCAGCCAGTGACAATCTCAGTTGTCTTAATTGCTAAGAGCAAAGATTGAATTTTAAAACTGCATAACTACAAAAATCTTGAAAATTATGAAAATTATGCCAATTAAGTCAAACTGAGTGTATAAATTCTTGCACCCTTTTTACACCAAAATTATCACGTATAAACATTTTCTTTTAATTTAGGACTCCTTTCACACCGCCAGATGCTTGCCTTTCTGTTCAAAAAGCCACACACAACTACAGGGAGCAACATCACCAAGTGCTGAGGACACACACACACACACACACCCACACGAGCAGATCCAAAGAGTGAGCTGCTAGTTGCCATGCAGACTTCTAAAATAGGTAAGTCGTGTCTCATCCCCAGGGTGGGGCTCCTGTAAGTGTCGGAGCCTACACGTGAGATGCTTTGGTCGGCAATTGTGTGTTTTTAAAACTTATTGAGTGCAGCCCCAAGCACAGCTTACTCTCTGCAGAAGGTGTAGCCTCTGCCCACTCTGATGTAACAGCACCGTGCTGAGGAGGTGACAGGTCTGTTTACAGTGTTTGTGCTCTGTAAGACTCCACAGTAAGGCGATAAATTTGTGTGTTCACGCGGGAGTTGTGTTTACATCACTGCCTATTGAAGCCGATAAATATCCATGATTACTGCAGAGTCATTTGAACTGGGACTGAATGCTGATTGTACCCTTTGATAAGAGCCTGATGTCAGCAGGTCTTAGCAGGTGTTTTGACCAGTGTAAATTTGATTTGATTTATTTATTCGCACACATAAAACATTACAAATACAGTGTATATAGTTTTTTTATGAATTGGATATGCAGGTGAGGTAAAAAACCCATCAAGGGCTTATGTTAAACCTCACCTCGAGGGGCTTTGGTTAAATTATCTTCTTTAGTTACTGAAACAGACAATTTCCTCTGATTACAGTGGCTAAAGCTAATTGCTTTTGTAAGGGTTACACAACTTTGTTGCTCCACAGTGCCCTGCAATCAATACAATTATCTTAAGGTATTTTTGTTTTTACCTGGATGCAGCCAGTCATTTTCTGTCTGCACGGAGGTTTGGAAAATGGATAGCTTGCTGAAATCTGTGTGATCTAGATTCACAATGATTATGGAGGCTGTAATTATCACTGTTTCAGACTAATAGATAAATTAAGAACATACCATCAGGTGATTTTCTCTTCTTTTCTCTGCTCTTTTTTTTCTGTGTGGACTTTCTGCAACAGAGGAGCTACATCACCAGGGAAATTGTGGCTACGGATGGAGGGAACAGGAGCAGTTCAGTGGAGCTGGCTGTCACCATCACCAATGTGAAGAATCAGCCTCCACAGTGGGAGAAAGACAGCTACAGCGTGGTCATACCGGAAAACACTGTCCGAGACACACCCATCGTGGTACGTTGGGATGGGGTTGGGGTAGCTGCCAGTAACAGGAAGCAGATGCAGAAGACTGAAGGATCCATTCCCTAGCAAACACATAGGAAGAGTCTGTGTACATTTTTAAGATAGAAAAATAGACAAGGTATGTTCATGTATTTAACAAACAAGGGGGTGGTGGCCTAAAGAGAAACATATTTGTGACTGGATGGAAATGACCACGTAGGTGCTCTTGAGCAAGGCCTTTAACCCCCACTGTAAAAGAGGGCTTAACTTTCTGTGAAATTTTCCCTGGGTGAATAAAATCAAAAATAAAATAAAAAAGGGCAATTTAAAGTTCTTGTCCTCCAACTTGACCCAAAACACAAACAGTAGTCTTTAGCTATTGGCTGCACTCAGAAAGGTCAGTGCAGCTCAGTGCACTGCTGCACATATACAGTATTACAATAGAGGAGGCAGCTGTTTATTTTTTATTTTTTTGCAGTGATATGATTACCAACTAGGAGAAAGCAGTGACAGACACCTACACCAAAAATAAATTGTCTGCAAACTGAACAAAAACCTTTATATCTTTATTAATTCGACATAAAAATAACAATGTTTGACATCCTGGTGTAGAGCGAAAACACACAATAGTACTGTAAAATTCCTGGCTCGGTTTTTGCAGAGATGCTTGTTGCTTTTCTAACCTCTTATTTCCCCTTCCTCTCTACAAAAAAAAAATCTAGGAGCAACAATCAGTTTTGTGTTACATTCAAAAAAACAAAACCCTGAACTCCACCAATAAAGCTTTATTATTTCACAATTCAGATATTCAGTATACTTTCAGCTGGATTTGATTATTCATGGGCATTGCCTTTTAATGCCACTAACACACTGTCAACTAATCAACAGATTTCTCCCAGGATCTCTTGAAAGCAATTAAATCCATTAAAGTTGCTGATGAATACTATTAAACAAAAGATGGAAATGAAAAGACAGAGGAGAGTACTTTACCCAAGAATGCGTGTATGTGTTTAATTGTGCTTGTGAGAGATGCTGATAAAGGGAGGGAGAAAGAGGGAGACTGTGGTCCCTGCAGTACAACATATTAATTGAGATGGCAGTTCATTGTTGATTTGACTGTTATGCAAAGATGCAGTGACTCTCAGCGGGCTGTAATAGCTCTACCGTGGAAATCTGAGGTTTTTATGGCCCAAATCAGCTCATACAGTAGTCAGGCATGTTTGCCAGTTCTGCATGCCTAATAGGGTGTCTCATTACTGTAGCTGCTATGCTCCGCAGGTTGAATGGATACAGCTAGGTCACCCGTAGGAAAGCTGCATCACGTCCGAGATGGCATTTTTGATTTTAATTGGGGTGTGTGTGGCATCAGCTTTGAGTAGCCTCTCCTTAATTAGTTTAGGGAGAATGCATGATCAAGAGCAGAGAGCATTTCCATTTGATCCCACAGGATTTCAGCAGATTGTTGTCTAGTCTAACAGTTTGAGACTTACTGCCTTAATATTTTAGTGTTCATTATTATAGGCTGTAAAACACTTTTTTCCATTTGGGCAGATCATTTGTCACTATTTACAACGCACACTTCCATTGAAGCTCAGCTGCTGCTGCCCTCTGTTCCATCCCTGTCCTGAGGATTACTGCTGGGATCCAGCATTTCTCCAGCTCTCAGAACTGATAATTGGAAACAAGATTTCTGTCAAATGCAAATTACTGGCTGTTTTTAGGAGCACTTACACAACAAAGTGATCATGGGTAATTAAATTTACTCTAAAAAATGGGAAATGACAACTACATATGTGAGAGGTGGTGACATGGGTTTTCACTGGGTTCAGTACTGGCTGTAGACATAGACTGAAGGTTTACCTTCAATGTTAAACTCTCCTTCTTTGTTTAAACAGACCATCAAAGCCACTTCCCTGCTTGGGGATCCCAGGGTGACTTATAATTTGGAGGACGGTATGGTTCCAGAGACAAACATGCCGGTTCGCTTCTATTTGACCCCCAACCGAGAGGACGGCTCGGCCTCCATCCTGGTGGCAGAGCCCCTGGACTATGAGACCACCAGAAACTTCATGCTGCGGGTTCGAGCCCAGAACGTCGCCGCTGTACCACTGGCAGCCTTCACCATGGTCTATGTCAATGTCACAGGTGGGCCTTTTTATAATTGCTCTTTATTTTATTTATTTGTTTTCTTTGAAGTAAATTTTCCATACTCCACTATACTTTACATCATATACTAACACCGTTTTGGTCCTGCGTAATAATTTAACATTCATCTAAATGCATTGTTGTGACAGATGAAAGCTGGGTAATTGAAAGGGGAAAAAAGCCATTTCACTAAAATGTACAGCTGTTTGTTTTTGTCCTGTTGTGTAAAATGAAAGATTTTTTTGGAGCTTTGTGTAATAAAGTTCATTGACTATGCAGCAGCATCTCACACAACCCTACATCAAATAACCCGAACTATCACTTAAAGGGAGTAGGGGACAATCGGGTGTTTGATTATTCAACTTCTGATGTCTAAGATATAAGCTAATGGAAGAGCAAAATGGATTTTACATGATTAATTTGCAAGATGGGCTTAATGGACTTTTTAGAGCATTAATAACAAAAATAGAACAAACTTGCACACAGTCGAACAACATAAAGCACTATGCTTATTCAAAAGCTAAAACTGAATGTGGTCATGACCCAGTTAAGGTCTACATAACAAAAATGCCAACCCAGAACAGGTTACTGACACACATCAGTTTTCAGTATTTTCACCTAATGTGCTTTGAGTCACTGCAGGAAAGAAATGTAATGTGCTGCTATATTTTTTATTCTTACCATCATTACTAAACATGGACAGTGTCACTGTATTAGTTCATTCTAAACTGCTTCTACAACATGACCGTTGTTCCACAACGGATGCCACGGAGAGAGAGAATAAAGAGAATTTGGGCAGAACAGAAGGGTCAGTCGTATCATAGTGCTCTCTAAGACTTGATTGCGTTCTAAATTTCCATCGGACTCATTTAAATCTAGGATTCCAACGCTACACAAATCCAAATTATTTTCAGAGCTCACCAGCTGTTGTTAGTGTGATCAGCTCATGAGTGCAACATATATACTTAACCCCACTGCACCGAGAAATGTCATCAGGGACTCAGAGTCTTGTCCCTCTCCTAGACTCTTTGTTATATCTCATCTTTCGCAAAGAATATCAGTTTTCACCTTTCGATCATTCTCAATCATGTCTGTCATTATTTTATGGTGCTTCTAAACGTAAATACTAGGTTCATGAGTAACTGTTTCAGTTAATGCTCAGCCCCTGGCTTAAGTTGCGATCATCACTGCTTAATATGTTGGCATTTGCTAGCCGCTGACCTTGCTCCTCAAAATAACTCCCACCCCACATGCCCCACACTCCCCTACCTTTAATCGACTGGTAACATGCACGCATGCACACACACACACACACACACACACGTACACACAGGCATGTGCACACACACACACACACACACACACACACACGCACGCTTACCCCATTCCATCAAATTGGTCTTAATCCAGGGAAAAAATAATTAATTCACGCCGACTCTCTCTTGCCTCTCTATCCCTCTCCTAACTTCCCCTTCTCCTCTTTTCGCTCACCCCTCCTCTCCCTTATCCGTCTTAATAAGAAAGCTCTTTGACTCCTCCAGAGGCAATGCGGCTGAGGGAGGGAGGTCTGTAATGGATTTAAGGCCCCATTTTTAATTCATAGATTAAGACATTTGCTCAGAATAAAGGCAAGGAAAAAATGGCACATGGAGCTGCATTAGATTTAATGTGTTGCTCTATTCAAGTCATTTCTGTAATGCTTTTGGCCTTAAATCAACTATGTTAAAATCTTGCCTCTGCTATTCAAGCAAACTTTAGAGTTCACATTCTGTCTGGCTGCTACCTGCTGTGACCTTCCTCTTGATGCCAATGGGACTTGGAAAATAAAAGCACAACAGCAGAAATGACATGAATACATCAGTTGTCAGAGCTCCAGTGAATACGTGGACTAACAAATGAATAGACTGGCCGTGCTAATAATGATCCCTTACAATGTTCTCATTTCCCAGGTTATATTTCCCACAAATACACCCTAAACAGGTTAAACATTCATGCAAACTAGGATGAACTCTTATCATGTTCTTGCCGGCAGCCAGACTTGAACATTATATGGGATATAGATTCCCAGTCTTATTCCAGTAGCTGCAGGCTTGCATATTGATGAAAGTCCAATACCAACAGCGATCCAGGATGCTAGGAGGACTGAAGCCGCTCTCAAGGCCAGAGGTGCACCAATAATAAACAGCTTTGTTAGTCATTGCCAGTTATTTTCTTTAAATGTATTCACAACCTACAGAATCACCTTTTTAAGAGGTCTTCAGGGAAAAAAAGGAACGCAGAATGATGATGTAGTTCAGGCCGCAAACTAGAACTTGAAGGCTCTGCAGACACCAAAACACTGCACATTGGTTTATAATACGTTACAATGATTGTGAAATAAACAGGAGAAATACAGCTTTCACATCATAAGGAAATCTGACAGGAATGAGCGCCTGCACATATTGCACATATTACTTGCACATATTTGATAGGCTGATGATAAATCATTGTAAAATTTCACATATTGTAGTAATTTAGTTTATCTTAGATTAGGTTTTTTCTTTCTTCTCTACAGACGTTGTAGCTGGTAGTAGGAGTAGTAGTAGCAGTATTAGTAGTAAGTGCTAAGTTTTTATTTTTTTATATAAGAACACACAGTGGTATGCTATTACACATTAAAGGAGCAATTAGATATATGAATAGTAATTTCATTAATTAATTATTAATTCCAATTACTTTTGCTGACCTAATACTAAGATGATGGCTGTATTGTATTGTAAAAGCAAAATCCCCCTGGAGTAAAAGCTCTCTGTCATCACATCAGAAAAGTGGGGTTACAGAATATGGGGATGAGAAATTTAGGATCCAACGATGAATGGCTTTACATTGCAGTGTAAAATGCAATGTGAAGTGCCGCCAGGACTAGAGAAATATGCTCTGTGCATTTGGTGTTGGCCAGAAATCATCCTGGTGCATTCTGGTCCAGATGCTGATGGTCTTTTGCATAATCATTTAGACACATGAACAAAGAAGTGAAATAATCTAGGATTTGGTCGGTTTTATCTCCAGGCAGTGCTAATGTAATTTTAGCAACATTTCTTAGTCGTCGCAGGAAGCAGGAAATAGTCAGGGACCAAACCAGGACAGACAGGCTCATTAACAGTGATCAGAGGACAGTGTGCAGAAGACAGAAGTATTTTTGGTGGTAGAACATTTAGATTAGATGAGCGCAGATGGATGTGAGGCGTAATGTTAAGTAATTCATTTAAATAAATAGAGGTAAACCAATTTAACAGAATTGATGAGGGGTCAGCAACAGGTAAACAAGAATTTGTAGGCTGATTAAAGGGCTTTGATGTGTTCTTTCAACAAAGTCGTCTAAGAACATTTGACATTCAGATCATTTGAAGGGTTGGAGTTCACTACTCTGCCATTTGATTCTAAAAGAATTCTTGAATTATGTTTCATAGCTGTAACAACATTTTAAAATACGAGTTGACAAAAGGCCTAATTGGAGAGGTTTGACTCATTGCAGACACACAATAAGAAGGAGATTACGTGTACATAAGCGATTTTTGTAATTACAGTAATTGTCAGAGCTATTTGCACAAGGGTTGTGTTGAATTGAAACAGTAGTTCCAATATGGTGTGAAACTACAAGCTGAGCTGAGTGTTGTCTGTTTTAAAGATATTCCCATGCTGCCATGTGCTGTTTCTAACCACTGTTAATCCAAAAATACAATATATCTATAAAATAAAAGCAACTACTTGGAATACTTGCTATAACTTATCTGTTTAATTGATAACTGTACTACCAACAACCACTTGTTGGTAATAAATGGGTATTGAGAATGGCCAGATGGATGTAACTACCCAGTGCTACAGGCATTTCAGGCCTCGCATAGGGCCCATCAGTCTTCTCTGATCTTTCTAGCAAATTCACCAGACATACGACGCAAAAATGAATTTTGGGTATATACCCTAAGCACACTCTCTCTTCCTGTCCTCTTCCTTCTCCAGATGTAAATGACAACGTCCCGTTTTTCACTTCCTCCATCTACGAGGCCTCGGTGACTGAAGGGGCAGAATCCGGAACTTTGGTTTTCCAGGTCTCAGCCAATGACCTAGACTTGGGTCTCAATGGCAAGGTGAAAACAGATCTGTACATACACTCAGACACAAAAACCGTGGTAGAGGTGGTGGTGTTGCTCTTTCATTGTGCTCTGTTGAAAGGAGTGGTTAGAACTCATTTCCTTTTCAATACATACACTCTATTATCTTCAGTCTTCCTCGGTTTTTGATAATCAAAAAGGTGTAAATTAGCAGTAACTACCTGTTCTTCACCATTTGACCCTCTGTAAAATGGTGTCCGCCCCAACCAGATCTCCTACTCCCTGCTGGAGGATCGCAGTGGGGACCACCAGTATTTCCGTATTGACCCAGAGCTCGGATTCATCTACTCACAGACTGTGTTTGACCGTGAGACCAAAAGCTCCTACCTACTGGAGGTTCAGTCTGTGGATGGCTGGGAGTCGGCACGGCCTGGCAAACATGGACAGCCCAACTCTGGTAAGTAAGACTGACACTACTCAGAACGTCCTTCAACTGAACTGATGGTTCAGTTCAGATCTCTGGTGTTTTTGCCGTATGTCAAGTGAGTGTTAAGAACAGCACTTGTAAAAGCTGTTATGAAGTGTTGAATTGGTGAGCATTGCTGTGTTGTAGCATAAAGAGTAGATCCAGCACACAGAGGTAAAACTTATTATAAAACATGGGAAACATTTAATATTTCAATGACCCCAACAATTTTTAACTGTAAAATTATGTGATAAGAGGTGAGTCACTTCTGTAATACAAGTGTGGACACCTGAACATCACAGCCATATGTGATTGTTGAACATCTCATTAACCTGCTGCTATAACAGCCCCCACTCTACCTGGAAGGCTTTCCGCTTGATTTTGGAAGCTGTCTCAAGTGATTTTAACCCATTCAGCCACAAGAGTGTTGGTGAAGATGGCCTGTGATGTTAGGTAATAAGGCCTGGCTCGCAGTCCAGGTCAGGGATCTTTGCTCAGTCAAGTTCGTCCACAAAAAAAACAACTGGGAAAACCATTTCTTTATGTATCTGCTTCTGTGCACAGTGGTGTTGTCATGTTTGATCAGGAAGTTGTCTTTTCCAAACTTTTACTATATATTTTGAAGCACACTATGTCTAAAATATCATTGTACCCTTTATTGAAGCAAATCATCGCCATAATATTATGAATCATATCAACAACTGAAAACAAAATTTCGAGATTTAATCACTCTTAAATACTCGGTGTTGAACGTTAAATACCTCTGAATTTCGGTTTAAGAAAATATATTTCTTTTCATCATTCTTTCTTTTCTTTCATTGCTTTACTTTTTATATATTCAGAAGCTGTAGTTCTAGTTCAAAGCTTCTCTATTTCAATAAGCTCAATTCAACCCTGACCCTCCAAAGATTCAAGTCGAGGCAAAAACACTTTGTCAAATTCAGACACTAAATGTCAAGATTTAAATTCTGATTTGAACAAAATAACCCAAACATAACATTACGCGAACCCCAGTGGCGTGCAGTGGCTTTCATGGATAGGCACGCAGAGCCAAACAACCACCTTACGATTAAGAAAGGAAAGACTGTTGAAGTATTTTTCTAACGCGAAAGCTTAGTTTCCACACAAATCTGTGCATGTGTATAATGCTGCAATATCATAATTGATCTCAGAACAGTGGAAGCTGAGTCAAGGGCAGCTTGATAAGCACACTTTGGCTGTAGCTAATCACCAGTCAAAGAACCCTTGATTGTCCTCAGTGCTGCTCCGCTCTCTATCGACAAGCTCCGGCCTTTGTCAACGGGACACGGTCACGCCCATGAATATGACTTAATCGACAGATAAAACAGCTGGTAGTCAAGCTAGCTTTGATAGAGAATAGCCTGCCGCCACCACAAATGGGCAGTAAATTACATGATGGATGCAAACATGCATAAGATCCTTTATGTTCTAAGATCAGAATGCAAGGAGAGATGTCGCTTCCACTATCGTTCCCCTTGATGTCTATTTTTAGCCTCAGCTGGGCAAGTATGTCACTGTCTAACCCTGACCCTGACACCAAGGAAAAGCAATCAAGCCTGAACTTATGTAGCATTAACATTTCACTTAACTGAAAGTAAAGGGCTTAGCCCAAACCATTGACTGCCTCAGGAAATGCATCCATCAAACAATTGAAACTGTGCATTCAGGCAGGTAGTGTTTTCCTAACAAACCTAGTTTTCCCATTAGACGTCCAATCAGTGAAGCATCATTCATCACACCAAACTAGACATCCCAGTGCTCTAGGGTCCAATCACAGCATGCTTTACACCTGTCCAACCAAGGCTTGGCATCACACACGGTGATCTTAGCTTTGTGTGCCACTGCTCGGCCATTGAAATCCATGTCATGAAGCTCCCCACAAACCATTCTTGTGCTAATGTTGTATCCGGAGGCAGTTTGGACTGCTGCAGAGAGTCAGTCCTGTTCTGTGAGCTTGTGTGGCTTCCCACTTCACTGCTGACCTGTCACGGAATTTGATGAAGAGACATATTGGAGACTCGATATCCTTTGACACCTCCACATTAAAAGTCAGTGAGCCCTTTCAGTACAACCCATTCTGCTGCACATGTTTATAACTTCAGATTTCCTGGCTGTATGCCTGATTTTTTTTTTTTTTTTTTTTGCACATCTTAGCATTGGCTGATGCAGCTGAACCCACTAACCCACATACTTTATTCATATAACGTATCAAATAATGCTGCAGTGGCTTAAGTTACAAAATTTTATTCAGCAGTTTAGGCAATTGCATTGAATACAATGTAGTTGCTTCCAATGCAAATGCACCTGAGGAACACCTAAATTCCAATCAGAATGTGTATAAACAAGGACTTTTCATGTGTACGCCACCCCACATTTTACCTCTGGGGTTCCTTTCCGAGGTATGATCTGTAGTAGTAGTTCATTGCAAACATGAGCTCATTACACCAGTTATAGAATCATCAGCTTTCATGGAAAAATGCAAACAGATTGATGTAATTGCAGAAATGATTCAGATTCTGTTGATACCAGAGTTGTTTTGTAGTTTATTTCTTGAATGTGGCTGCTGTTATATGACTAAAAAAAGGGACAAGCACAAAGGGGGAGAGAGTTACAGACAGCTGCTCTGTAGGCTTCATTTAAGGCTCCAAATGTTTATTGAAGGCAGCGATAATCTCTGTTTTCCTCTTTCTGTCTCTTTCCCACATCTGTTCATCTCTCCCGACTGAAGGACCAAAGGCCATCTTTCTCTTTCAGTCTGCTCCCCCCTCCATCTCTCCATTTCTCTCTCATTTGCTGCCAGATGAAATGCATACATGCTCCGATGGTAAAATAGAGACATGAAGAAACGAACAGCTGTTGAGACAGATGGGTGGTTGGAGAGAGGTGTTGAAGAAACAGCAAGATGGACCAGGATATATTTTTAATAAATATGATCATGGATTATTAACCGATCCTCTCTCTAGGTTTGGCTCACACAGCAACGTAAACAGAAGTTAAATATTAAGCAGAACAGAGACTGCGAGACTGCAGTAAAGCTGAGGGAGTTATTCTGTTTATTAATTTATATCTCTGCTATGAATATTAAATGAGGTGGCATGAAGAAGGATGGGTGACAGGAAAATTAACAGATACTTACCCCGGATGCACACATCAAAACACACGCACAACAATTATTGTCAGTCTCTGATATAACGATTTCCACAGGGAGATCATCTCAGTGTGTCATGAGTGAGTTTTACTCTACAGTCTTTTAAAACTGTAATCAAACGTACCTCAGCGGATCTTGAAAGGCTGATACCCTCAAAACTCCATCTTGATTCAGGCTCAAAGAAACAACAAAACAAAATATAGAAATAAAATACAGAAAATACAGAAATAAAAATATGATCAGTAAAACCAGGGTGGGCTGTAGTTTTCCTCGTTAAAAAGAAGGCAGAATATCAGGCTACACCTATAATCACAGATGAAAAGGGGAATACATTCATTCAGATTATTAAAAATCTATTTTAGAATGATAGACCTGATATAAATCTGATTTATACTCTGACACTTCCAAAATCAGAGGCTGTTTTTCTTTCCTTTTCATCTTCCCTTTGTAACAGATGATGGGAATCTGTTGTCAAAGCCCTGATCTCCAAGACAGAAATCATTTTGGTTATTAAGACTGGACATTATTTCCAGGATACTTGTGACCATTGCTGGAATTGAGCTCATGCTCCAAAGTCCCAGTACCTCTGATCTAACCTTCTGGTGGATAATTGTATTTAGCTAAGCTAGAAGTATATATGCTGATTCATCCCCCCCTGCAAATATCATGCCTCTGCTGACAGTCCTTCTCATCGTAATTGCTACTTAGGCCATTAATTAGTTACATATTTTGATTTGGTTTTATTTGAATTCCACTTGAATATATATTAACACTTGACAACTTCATAAAAAGCTTGTATCCTTCAACTGTGTGCAATAAAGTCCCAACTGTGCATAACTTCACAAAAATAAAAACTTTCAACGCAGTTATTTGTTGCTCATTAAATTATGTGTATTTTTATACAGAGAGAGACTTCACTCTGGACTACACTGACAATACTAGTGTACGTTATCTAAGATAAAAGCTCCATGCCACACAGCTCCCTACTGTTACGTTTTTTTTATTCTTATTCAAACACTGCTTTTTATGTGGTTTGAGGGACTGTTACTTTCATTGGTTTTAGGAGAATCACACAGGTTTCATTAACTACAAAAGACAATGTGCAAAGTGAATAGAGAACACCATTCAGATTTTTCTGACACAGTAGCATGGCGATCTCATTGTTTCACTGGATTAAGAAAAAGCAGAAAAAGCATTTGACCATGTCAAATTTGACTTCGTTGAAAATTATCTGTGGCTGGACAGAATTTTCTGTAATGAACCTCATGCCGCAGTATTCACCAAGTGACTCCATCAAGATCATGTTAGCAGGGCTGTCAGCTCTCACCACTTTCATTACAATGCGAAAGTACTGATTGCGTGCTCATGAGCGTTTGATAGGTCTTTGGTTTTGTGAAGATACTTCACCAGTGTGTCTCAATACTGAAGCTTCGTATTTGAAATACCTTCTTTTTTGAAAAACATGTCACTCTGACAACTTTGATAACTGTCAAGGTTAATTCAGTTTGACTTTGCACATGTACACATACATACACACATGCCAAACACCAATAGATGTTGCAGACTAGAGGAAAGCAGTATGTTGTCAAGTGGCCGCAGAAATAACCTTGATAAACACTGTTTTCAAAGGCAGAAAACAGGCTCTTCTACTACTTACAAGTGTGCGGGTGGGGTTTGGGGTGTGATTTTTACACGTACATGTCTCTAGAAGTGTAAAAACATGGATGCGGGGACGATGCTGCTACATCTGCTTATCCACTTTCTGTGTTCTTCCTCCAGCCCTCCCTACCTTTCTCTGTCTCCCTCTGACTGATTCTGAACACGTGCAAAGCCCTGGCATCTGCGACTTGTTTTGTTATAGCTTCAAGGGCTGCATTAGTTTGCTATCTGTGCTATGAACTGTATACAATCTCTTCCACCCTGGCTTAAATAATTTATCTCATCTTGAAGCGTGTATTGCAAATTATGCTCGTTTTGATACCAATATCAAAGGAAGTGTAAGATGTTGGGTTGCTCAACTACCAAGCCTTACACTGATGCCCCTAGGGTGCTTTGTTCCTCATTTCAGCCCGCGGTTGGATGGTGAAGAAAAGAAGAAACAGCTGGATTTTAATGTTAAAAACCGACAGAAATACCAGACACAAATGACAGATATAATAGAAAAGTGGTAGACATCAGTGGAAGGAAGGGAAAAAAAGGATGTAATTTATGTTTTTGTCTCTGCATGCATGAAGAAATATCTGCTTTCCCATATGTGTGCGAATCTGTGTGCACACTGGTGAAAAGTGACTAAATTGTTGCTTTCCAAAGAGAGATAGACAGATGTTCATGTTTACATTGACAGAATAAGAACAACCTCATGTTTATAATCGTCTTACTCCTCTCTCTCTCTCTCTTTCTCTCTCTCTCTCTCTTTCTTTCTTTCTTTTTTTTAAATTTCAGACACGGCATATGTTCGCGTTTTTATCAGTGACGTGAATGATAACAAGCCTGCATTTGCACAGACATCCTATGAAGTTGATGTGGATGAGGACGCTGACGTAGGCTTTGCCATTGTCACCGTCAGTGCCAATGATGGGGACGAAGGTAGGTTGCATGAATAAAGGAATATATGAGACGAACCCATTTAATATATATATATATATATATATATATATATTTATGTGATGTGTGTGTGTATTTATTTATAGAGGAACACATTTACACAGGCACACAGGTTAAGTTCTGTTTTTCCTCACTCGAGAAATTTTCCCTTTTTACTGCTTTTGTCTGACCCCCTTTTACTTTGAAGGATATAGTTTGCACTACAAAACATGTTATGAAGTCATGAAGCGATTTGTGAGTTTTAAACAGCCACTGCAGACGAACCCATTTAATTTAACCTTTCAATGGAAGGCAAAGGGAGAAGCTGTCAAGTGTTGAAATGTGTACTTTCACATTTCATGTTTTTGACATCTAAACATTTTCTTTTTTTCACTTTAGTCATCTTCTCACTGTTAAGATGTGGCTCCCCCAGAGACACAGACTGCAGATGGTAAATGTCCTTGGAATCGCTGGACGTGTTTCCCATTAAATATCCAAACTGAGGTCAATGGAAAAGTGGCAACATTTTAAAATGACCTAGTTGTTTTTTCCCCAAATTTGAGCAGTCTGGACTTGAAGTTGTTTATAGTAGTATGGCAAACGATTCCCAGTCCCACACCTGATCGTACATTACCATTATTTGTCAGGGGGATATTATGCGTGATGATGTAGTGACATTCTTGTTTATCTTTTATTTTTTAACAAAAAAAAAAAAAATTAACATAATGTGTGTTTATTATCTATCTACCAGTGTACTTGAGTTTTATAGGTTGGAAAATGATGAAAAAAAAATGACACAATTACACAACCAGTTGGCTGATTTTAATTAATTAAATTTATTTATTTAATAATTAATAATTTTATAATTAATTAAAGTAAAAGTTGTACTTTTTTGGTAAAACGAAAATAGCAAAAGGTATTTCCAACAGCCTGAACACAAGCTGCCATTAAAAGTGTGAATGTCACTGCTACTTACCAAGCACAAACAAATTAAAAGCTCATAATAACGCTTTGCTGCTGCTCAAAATAAATAAAATATAATGAGTTCAGCAGTCCAACAGATTCTTATTTGTGTCCGATGAAAAATAAAGCTTAAAATATCTTCACATTTCAGAGAATGTAATTAATATTTTCCTCATACATTATATGATGTATATGTGTTACAATAAGTAACAAAGGAAGACAGACTGGTTGGTCGGCAGGTTCATCCTACAGCAAGATAATGACAGGACCAAACGTGATCTAAGAGAGCACGGTCTCCACATCTAAACCCCATGGAGCTGGTTTGGCATGAACTGGACAGAAGGTGAAAGCAAAGCAAACAAGTGTAACAACCTCTCTGAACAATATTTTATTTCCATCGCTAGACAGAAGCCGTGAGCGTGTTCGGCTGCTGGATGAGTCAGAAATTCAGATTCAATGTAGTTCAACAAGAGGTGATTGATTCCTTCTTTTAAAATGTCCAATTGCTTATTTTTTTTTTCTATGCTTTAATTTCAGAAATGCTGAGACACTGAATTACGTGAATTTCAAATAACAGCTGAATAAATGTAACCGTCTTAAAATTTGGAGCGGTAGTGTAGGTCTGTGGTGGAACATGCCGAGACACTCAGCTGTCACAGCCGGAGGGGAAATGTCAGCTCATGACAGAAAAGACAAGACCATTATTACTCTGAGGAATGACAAGTCTCTCACATGTTTGAGCACGGTGGCTTACATATCAAAAGTGCAGTAGAAACTGGATAGGACTCTGATTAGTTATTGATCAACAACACAATCAAATCAAGTGACTGTAGTTTGCAAGGAGTGACATCAAGATACAGCTGAATACTCACTTCAACAGAGCAGAGAAGACTTTGAAGTAAGGCTGCTGGCTCTTTATTTAGCCATCAAAACAGAGCTAAGATACTTGTTTGATGTAAAAAACACAAGAACTGGACTATTGCAAAATGGAAGAAGGTACTGTGAAGGTACATTCAGCTTTCTCACTAGCTAATTGCTAACTTTGGGGCTGGGCAAGTAGCGCAGTGAGAGTTTTTTTTGGCTGGACCAGCCACCGTCCAATGTTACATCCCTAAAGTCCGTGAGTGAGTGAGTAAGTACAAACTTAACAATACTTGTTATTGGTAATTTAAATTAAAGTAATGCTTTTTAATGTTTAACTTGCTGTTTATGTGGTACCCTAGTGTCTGTCACACAACATATTAGAAATGGTATAGCGTTGCTGCCACTAAGTGGGTCTCCATTCAAATGTAATGCAATCTCGTTGAGGTAAACAGCCGGTGGTACTAATTTCCCAGTTGGGTGCATTGGTGTGTGGTGACTTTTACAGATAGGCAAGCAGAGCCAAACAACCAACTATCCCCTCCCTCCAAAAAAACACCACTTCAGTGTGAAATTCAGGTGTACTACACAATGGGAAAATGTATACCAGACTAAAACATACATTTTAATGACAGTAGTAGCAAATTTCTCTTAAATTTGGGCTCTGTCCTATCCTGTCCTGTTTTGAGCTGACTGTCTTTCCTGTGCTGATAGTCTCCCTCCTGCATCTTGCGGCACTCTGCCTGGACATCGTCACCTTCCTGCACTTCTTCCTAGCTGATGAATTATCAGCATGCCACTGGTTGGGGGCCATTAAACCACTGCAGAAGAAGCGAGTGTAATGAGATGGCGTAATTAAAAGAGTGCCAGTCAAACCTCAGACAGTGGGAAAAAAATGTAGAAAACATGATGGTTTTGCGGCTTTGCCTGCTGCTATTTCTCTTCTCTTCAGTGGATGTCACATAATACATTTTTTATGATATATACTATAAATTTTCCATCTTTGCAATATTTTCAGATTTTTTCAAATTTCTGGCATATCCACTTTATCTTTTAATGTGCATTTTTAATTTGTGCAGGCGGATGGAAACCCACCTACTAACTGCTCAAAAACAGGAAGCCTATAGAGCATTGTAAGATAATCACAAACAACAGCCAGGGCTCCAGTGTGCGACTACCTACTGTGGCTGCATTTTGTGACTATTTTTAGAGATAATGAAACTAAAATTAGATTTGCAAATATGCCCTGTTTTATTTACTGTATCAGCTTAATTTCGTAGTTATTTATTACTTGTTTGGAGGGAGAGAAAAAGTGTGTTTGTGTGTGTGTGTGTGTGTGAGAGAAGAAGACGGAGACTAATATCAGAGAAGCTCTCAATAGCTTACAGGACCCTACAGTATGAGCTTTCTTCTTTTGCCGTGTGATGATTGGTTTTTGTGACTCATCCTTTCAACCAGACTACTCCCTCGCTCACTTTCTCTGTCTTCTTGTTTTTTAATAAGGCTATTGAATACTAAAGCAGACCCCAAATTCTGATGACAAGTACAGTTTTCGTGATGATTCAGCAGCAGACATTTCCGTGAGAGATGCCAAAGATATTACTCTTACAAAAAAACATGACTGCAAGTGCATCCGCATGGATTTGCATCCGACATTCCAGCAAAGGAATTATATGCAGCACATGCGTAGAAGAGAGATGAAACAAAAGGTTTACACTACAAAGTGTACGAACTCACCAACCTCTCAGCAGTGCGAAACTAGTGTAACCGTGTTCAGCTGCACTTCACTGGAACTGGTGGGTTCAGGCAACCCCTCGACTCTGCGTCGCGTGTGGAGAAGGAGGAGCGGGAGGCTTACTTATCTTTTATATGGCGCCGTTTATTATCTGAACAGGAACAGAATATGTACTGGTCAGACATACAGTTGGCTCGCTAAATGTGGCTCTCACACAGCAGTTATTTTAGCACAGAAGCTAACTAGCTTGCTTTAAGAGCGCGATATGCCATTGTGTGAACATTTCAGCACTTAAAAAGCGACCTGCTCGTAACTCTTCTAATGAACATTTCTACAAATCACAGTGCATATACTGCATATGCTCATACGTTGTACATACGGACATTATTACACAATATTTGCACATCTCTTATGACCTGGCAATGTCTCAAGCTGCCAGTGGCTTATAACAACTACCTCCAAGACAGGGCGCCCTTGAGCCAATAAATACAGATATATAAACATAAAATCATGGCAGTTACTGCAAGTGGAATCGCATGGAATATAACATCTGTCACACTGGTCAATATTCAAATTGTCTGTGATGGTGCACAACTGCTTTTTCCACCATCGAGATGCTTTGGTCACTGTGCTGACTTTAATAAGACTTCACCAATAGTTCAAGCTGAATTTGGTACAAATTTACACTAACTTTACACTTTATTTACACTAAGTTGGATCAAATGGTACACACATGGGGCCCATTATGTGTCTTCTCCTGCATCTGAAAGTCAGTGTTGGATTAAGAAGGGTACCCACACCTTGAGCTGTCATCATCATGCAAACTGATTGAATTCCCCCCAGGGAGAACCTGGACATGGTGTTCATTTATTTACTGTTGCTAGTGTTTTTATTATCAAAATGAAATATGCCGGTAAGATGTTAAGAAGTATGTTTGAAAACCACAACCAGAGTCGATATACTGACTCGTAAAGCTCTCATTATCTCCCAGGATTTGTCCAAATGACCTTGAGAGACGAAATTTAAAATTCCAGCTCACCACACTCTACCCATGATTGATGTAACTAAGTATTGATACTTGGCGCTGATATGAGCACATGAAAAACACAATGTGTTTCTCGCCTTGCTGTCCCTACTATACTCTCTCTCTCTCTCACACACACACACACACACACACACACAGCCACATCCACAGCCAGTCATATGTCCATTGTGGATCAATGTTTCTATACAGAAGCAGCAAAATACTCAAAGCACTAAGAAGAGAGAGACAGAGGGAGGCTTTGTGTATGTAAAGATGAAGAGGAGACAGAGAGAGAGAGATGGCAACGAGGTAAAACTCATATTATCCAGCATTTATTATACTAGAGTGCAGAGGCCTGCTGTGCATCTCACATTTCCCTGTGATAAATAACCCTCAAACGGCAACACATATGCACATAAAATCACAAGAAGTCACATATTTGCTTATGTAGGTGCGTGAGTGTAAGAAGCGTGCTAGATTCTGGAATAAGGTTATTACCACCAACTGGGAGAGATGGAGGGAGCAGTAATGTGTGAATCTGTGTGTATTTGATTTTCTTATTTTTTGAGGGTTAAGATAGTGGAGGAGGAAAAGCAGAAGAGGCTGTCTGTAATGTGCATATCACACAGCTAATAAAGCTGGCATATACAGGAAATAATACAGCATTAATTAACTGCTCATTACCAGTCCATGTAATGTCAGTGTATAAACCATTAAAAGCAGAATTTAAAGATGTAGAAGTTGTAGATTGCTTCAAATGCCAACCCTGAAGCCCCTCTCTTTAACTCTTTTATGGGCGCTACTGAAACCAAAGACCTGCTTTAGAATAAAAAAATATACGATCCTCTCAGTAAATCTTCTCCATAGATTATTATACATCTTAGTTATGTCATGCTGTTGAATATAAGCTACTGAAAATCTTTCCAGTAACAAATACTCACCTCCAGTAGACTTGAAGGGTTTGTAGCTTGTTTTCACAGAGGCCAGAAGCCACTTTGGTTCGCAGAAATTTCAAATGATGACCTTGGGTTTTGTCTGAAAATTGTATCAAAATGTGTATATCAAAATGTAGTGCCTGAATATATGACACTGAAAAGACATTTAGTGGAGTATTCTTTTTTAACTGAATGTCACTTGAGATTACATGGTACGAACGCTGTGTCTTTTTGTCCTGCTGATGAAGCAGTTCCAGTGTGGAGCGTCTAGCTTTCCCCTGTCCACAAACATTGTAAGCCCAAGTAGCTTTTACTTCGTCTGACTTCAGTTCTTTTGGCGAGCTCAGGTTCATTCGTCTCTTTGTGTTGTATGTAGCTACATATCTGTTAAGCTTTATTTACAGTGACTGTCATTATTCCAACTGTTCACCTGGAAAACTCTAGTCAGAAAGCATGTTGTGTTATTTTGACAAGCAGCAACCGTGAGCTGTCAACACCAGTCTTCTTTGTATATATAACTGAATAATGTGAATGTTTCCTGGTTATTTCTCACATTTATGATAAGTTTAAAAACTCCATCTAGAAATGTTGTTAATGCAAGTGCTGCCGCATTTGTGTATGTGATGAAATATTAGTGTGTACGAAAAACTGTAAGGAATCTCACATCACCCCTGACCTGTCCTTTGGAACCACTGCTCATAAGCCAGTTTAAAATTTACTGCATGTTTTTGATATTGTAGCTGTCCAGCATAAGAATATCTGAATATGACACAGACATGAAAAAATATGAATATATTTTTTAACCATTTTTAAAAAAACAAAGCAAACAAAAAAAACATATATATATAGAATTTGGGACTAATCGAGTACTCGTTCATAAGATGATGAGAGTACTCGAATAATGAAATTACTGAAAATGCCCATCCCTAGTTCAAATTCATACATCCTATGCTTAGCAAACAGAATGGATTTGTTAGCCTCCGTTGATAAGAGGGTGTCGAGAGCAGCTGCAGTGGTGTCAGTTTTAGGTCTAAGATCCTCTGTAGGGTTGAGGTTCAACTCTCCCTGAAGCCAGCTTAACTGATGTTCTGTAGCCTGTTGTTTAGCCCTCTGCTTTTCCTTAAGATTGGCTGAAAATGATATAGTGAAGCGACAAATACTCTAGCCTTAGCAGCCTACCAGAGTTGACTAGCAGACACACCTGGAGTGTCATTCTGGGCAATAAAATGATTAAACTGTTCAGTAAGGTACAGCCAAAAATTAGGATTTTTAAGAATGTGATTGAAAACCGCCATTACCCCTTTGGCCATTGTACTTTGCTGGACATGACCAAAAACATTGGTTGGTGATCACTAATAATAATATTACCAATCGATCAAGAAAGGTTTGAAGAAATAATCAATTCTACATGACGGATTATGAACTTTTGAATAAAATGTATGTTACCCGTCAGTGGGGTGAAGAGTCCTCCACGTATCAATAAAATGTATATCAGTGCAACAGCCAAGTAAAGACGGACCATGCCTCATGTCAGGCCGAGCTAATTTATGAGATCTATCCAAACGTGGGTTTAGGCAGCAATTAAAGTCACTTGCCACCACAGATCATTCAACAATCCAATCTGAGAACAAGGAAAACACTTCGGTGTAGAAATCATTTAAATAGGAGACAGCATCCCCAGAGAGCATCCCTTTAATCTTGGCGTACCTGCTGGAGGTGTCTGCTTTAACTTCTGCCTCTGTCAGGGGTAAGGACTTATGAACCAGGATGGCTACCCCCCTACTCCTAGTAGGAGGAAAAATAGACTTGGCCCACCAAGTCTCTCTTTAATTTTGCATGTTTTCATTTAATAATGAAAAGAAATGCAACATTCGAGGAGCCTGCAAACTCTATGTAGAGAGATAGAGCTGGTATTAGCAGCGACGCAGCAGAGATGCAGCTGGTGTGATCACATGCTTGTGAACCACAACAGTGAGTTCTGTGTGTGTGTTTGTGTGTGTGTGTGTGTGTGTGTGTGTGCGTGCTCCAGTTTCAGTAAAGCACATTACCTAGAGAGATGAAAAGAGTTTTGAAATTGGTACACTTGGGGAAAAGACATTAATTTTCTCTCCGTTTGTTTGTGTGTTTTAACTATTGTTTTATTCCCTGTTCTGTTTCTCTTTGTCCTTTGGGTCTCAGCATTTTTCTAAATACTTAAGCGACTGAAACAAAAAACTGAGAATAAGAGTGAGCGAAAAGAAGAAATGCAATGGCATATATCCCTAATGTCTCATTTAAAACACCAACAGACAGATGGTACAAAACAATCTGGATTAGGGCAATCTCCTCTCTCCTTCCTTGACTTTCATGTTGCTAATAAGCTGTGGATCTCATCTCGTCTTCAGAGGTTTCTTCTTTCTCTTTCATAATAACACGAGGGGTGGTGGTGGATGCAACGCTGGTTGAGATGCCGGCCTCGGCTTTAACAGTAATTGCATTAAAGGGCGAACATTTTGTTGATCAGGATCTAATAGACTTTATTAAAAATGCTTTGCAGAGCAAAAGAGGGATTATTATGTGCGGTAGGGAGAGAGAACTCTGGAAACAAGGGAGGGGGGAATTCACAGCAACATGACGCTAGATTGCTTGGAATAATGGAATATTAATTATTCAGTGAAAGATTACTGCATATATATAGCATTTTTGAAATTTTACAGACTTATGGGAGAAAGTCCTAAAGGTGACAGGATTTGATTAGATTTTATGTTTATACCCTGTCTTATGTTAAAGAGCCGTGTTGAAGTCGGTCCTGGCCCACGTTACTCAGAAAACCAAATAAATGTGAGTCTCTGCATAAACCAGTGAATTGAATTCTGTTGGCATTCCTTTGGTAATAAATTCACTTTAACCGTGACACTTGTATCTACAATGAATGATGATGGAGCTTAATCACTTCTACATGTTTAACTCTTGGCTGCGTAGTTGGGGTTCTTCAGGACTTCTTGACACCACCTGGAAATAGCATGTTTATGACAGAGAGACACTATTCATCTTGAATTCAAATTAGAGTGCTGTGCTGTTTTTCTAGGCGAGTATGCTAATGAAGCTAATGCAAAGTTAAGCTTATGCACAGTGTCAAAAAATGAAAAATGAAATGTTTACAAGCTTTAGTACATAAGACCCTGCAGGAACCCACTGTGAATATCTTAGTTTGATCCCATACACAGTTGTTATATGTTATAGCCTTAGTCTCAACCATCAAATGTCTGACACAGGAAGCTAATGCATATCATCAATAACAATAATGACAATACTCATTACCTGGTTTGGCCCCTCCCAGTATCAGAGAAGATGTATGCTTTGTTTGCATGAGGAAAAGCCATTTCTTTCTTTTTACTCTTGAAGACCTAGAATAGATTAAATTTAAATTCAGTGCTTTGCTCAAGTAGTCTGGTATTCAATCAGTCTTATACTTTAAAAACATATTTAAATGTCATTATTATCAGGTTTCTGATGTGTAAAAAAAAAAAAATGAATGAATTGCTGCAATTTTGAAAGGTAATTGATGTTCAGAACCTGCCTGAACAGCAGGAGAGCAGGTGCTAATTAGTAAGCAGGTAACTTAACTTTTGTTCAGTCAGTTCAACGTGACTTTTTTTTGTCTTTTCTATTTGTGTAATGTTACCAAACAGAAAAGGCACTGGTGAGGTTACTGTTTTTTTCAAAATCTAAAGTATAGACATCAAGTGCAATACAAATAGTTCCTGTGCAGGTTTTCATTGCTCCTGCAAATTTTTTTCAACCACAGCTCTTAACAAGACTCACTGTAGGCCTAGAATGCTTTGTCAATATCTAAGTTTCATTTCTACAAACTGTCATTCATCTCATTCACTTTCCATCTTCTACTGATCTGCAGGTGGAAACGCCAAACTGCGTTACCAGATCACTTCAGGGAACACAGGAGGGGTATTTGATGTTGAACCAGAAGTGGGTACTATCTTTATTGCTCAGACTCTGGACTATGAGCAGAACAAAAGGTAGGAACACACTCCAGGGAAGAAACCTTTGTTCCTTTTTTTTTTTTTTTACTTGCTTTTTAATTGTATATTTCTTTGTTTTGCACAATACATGCTGTAGCTTTTAATGTCACTTCTTCTTTAAATCACACCTCAGTACTTTAAGTATTTGAGAACACATGTCAGTGTTTTTTTTTTTTTACAAAGCCCATTTGGATGTAAACTTTTGTTTATTCTTGTGAAAGCCTCTGATGAAGCTGAAACTTTTGCTCAGGTACAAGCTTCATGTCCTGGCTTCAGATGGGAAGTGGGAAGATTACACGACGGTGACGGTAAACGTTGTCAACAAGAATGACGAGGCGCCGGTGTTTACCGTTAACGAGTACTACGGCAGCGTGACAGAGGAGCTGGATGGCTCGCCGGTGTTTGTGTTACAGGTACAGCCCAGTCATTCAGCTGTGTAATGCAGTTTGTGAAAGTGTTTTTGTGCAATCTTCTGTTTATTTAGCATATTATTATTGTAATCACTTCCAATTGACCGCACATGGTCATCAGCTGGTGAGGATGCTGACATCTCCTGCATGAGACATATAGCTTTACAATCAATCAATCAATCAATCAATCAATCAATCAATCAGTCATCAGCTTAACACGTTAAAAAGTCAACCAGAGACAACGTTTTCAACTAACTCATAGAGCTAATCTTAGCTTAATTCAATGGCTACCAACAGCTGATTAAAAACCCTAGGAATTGTAGTGCAGTTTTAAATGAGTTTAGTTGAATGTGCCTCAATGAGAATAGCACTTCAAAATGTTCAGTTCTTCTTATTTATGAGTTGTTTAATTAAGGATTTAAGTTGTATACCATTAATCAACATCCAGTCATTTCATACTTTCGAGCTTCGGTAAAAAGCAGCAGAAATATGGTTCAGATTGAGTTCACCGTTATTTAATCCTGCCCCTTTTCTCTGTTTGGATTTCGTTTTTTGAAACTGATTTCAGTGATTATGCTGTAATTACTGCGTAGCCTCGGCCAGATATGGGCCATTGCAAGATCATCCCGGCTTTAACCCTGAAGCTACGTGTTGGATAAGTTATGATCCCGGTGAATAGAACAGACATTTACGCATAACTTGTGTAAATTGTCACACTTGTATACATCCAGTTTAGCACAGTTCAAGCTTAATAACACGTAATATTTCTTCACCACCATTAAGCCTCTCTCAATTACATGAGACTAAGTACAGTTTGGTTTGAAAGTTATTCATGGTAAGCCCGGTGCTCTCTTCCCTCTCTACATATGTCAGAGCACATTTCTTACCCCCTTTAAAGGAACACAGTTAATTTTGGCTCTACATCACACTGCAATTACCGTGCTAAATTGAAACATCTTTGGCCTGCCCAGGGTGTAATTGCTGATGTGTTGAGGATGAATAAGAAGGAGCAGACAGAACAAGAGAGGCAGAGGAGGTGTGGGTTGGGGTTGAGGAGGTTGGATCTTCGCCAGATTTACCTAGTGAAGAGTTAATAACTGCACAGTGTCTCTAGTCAGGATGTACTGCCAGATCAGCAGCATTTCAATAAGTAAATAGTTAAAGATAAAAGAAACAAAAAAAAAAAAGAAAACTCTGTGATTACGCTCTCATCCTCCTCTCTGTCTCACTGTGCCTTTGATGTTGTAGGTAACAGCGTCTGACCCAGATAAGGATGCCGACCAGGAGGCCCTGCGTTACTCTCTCCATGGCCAGGGCGCAGAGAGCGAATTCATAATTGATGAGGTCACAGGCAAGATCTACGCCCAGCGGACCTTGGACCGCGAGGAGCGAGCCGTGTGGCGTTTTGTCGTCCTGGCCACAGACGAAGGTGGCGAAGGTCTGACAGGCTTCACCGACGTCATCATCAATGTGTGGGACATCAATGACAATGCGCCTGTCTTCACCTGCGCCCCCAGCTGCCACGGAGACGTGGCGGAGAACTCTATAGTGGGGACATCCGTCATGGAGATGACGGCCACGGACCTGGATGACTCAGCTGTGGGGCAGAACGCTGTGCTCTCTTACAGGATTGTGGGTAGTTTAGATGCCACTAACATCGAGCTAGAAGGAGTGCCGACTTTCTCAGAAATGTTCACTATCAACCCCACCACAGGGACAATCACTGTAGCCATGGGAGGTCTGGACAGAGAGCAGGTTGAGTCCTACCTCCTGGTCGTGGAGGCCAGAGACGGGGGAGGGATGACAGGTACTGGAACCGCTACAATTCAGATCAAGGATGTGAACGACCACGCGCCAAGGTTCACTGATCACTCCTGTCTGGCAAGGATCTCTGAGAATGCAGAGCCCAATGCAGAGGTGGGTCGGGGTCCTGACTGTTGATAAGGCTAGAATAAGCTAATAAAACAGCTTATTCTACAGAAACCAGTTTCTCTCGTTTATTTTAAATGATATCTGCAAATGTAAAGACAGCTTTCAGTGGATATACGTCAGAATCCAGTGTCTCCCAAAAAGACAAAACCCAAAGCGTAAAGTCAAGGGAAGTAAGTCAGCAGTCTGTCTTAAACCTAGTAAAGCTAGTAAACCACTCAGACATTTTAAAGCACCTTATTAAGCGGCTTATGTGATTTCTGAGGTTCAGTATATTTCACAAGATTTTATATTAGAATAGAATATTAAGAACATATACAAAGGCGTCCGCTGACACTGTGAAATTAATAATGGCATCTGTTTTCCAAAAACAAGCTTAACTTTTAGAATGTTTTGGCCCTTTTTCCATACAAGTGCATAGACTAGCACATTCAGCATATGTATTTTCCTGACCTTTGCCAGTTTATTTTGTATTTCTTTTTTCTTACCCACATTGCAATTAACATATCAAAAAAAGCAACTCTGGTTTTTCTGCTTCATTGTAGTATACATTTATTTATTTAAATGAATGCAAACCTATTAATCATTTGACTGAAATAAACTAAAAGCAACCTGCATTATAAAAATGGAAAGGATTGTGGTATCTTCATTAATCTGAATTCACATTAAAGCTCCTGCAATGGATATTTACACTTGTTTTGAGCATTGGAGCCCAACTCTGCAGCTCTATGCAGCTTCCATTCTCTTTTAATTTAGTCCTTGTAATATGGTAATAAAATATAGTATGTATGTACATATGTAATGCAAGTATGGGTGCTTCCCCATAGCAAAAAGTTTAAACAAGCCATCAGTGCACTACCTGCTCAGCATAGAGAGACAAGTAGACTAGTGGCTGGTGTAGAAATTCAAACATCTGTCAAGCCGCAGTGACCTAGATATTTTTTTTTTTTTTTAAAAAAGAAAAAAAAAGGGCCGGTTTCACAAAGATAGACTGTGACTGTAACATAGATCAAACCAACAGTCAGACTTCAGACAGACATCTAAATTAGTCTGTAAAAGTAAACCCTAATTGTTGACTATCTTAATGCTTAGTCTTTATTGTTTTGAGCAGTTTTTAGGCTAATGATAGCGAAACGAACACCATGGACCAATCTACAAGAGCAACGCAGCTGTGAATATAAGTATAAATTAATCATGTAGCCCGTCATTAGTCCAGTGTGCTACCCATGTTGTTCTGTTTCCGCTGGTTTTGTGTACAAACCATTGTTTTTCTTCATGTCGACAACTAGCGCCCCGTCGACCAATAATATCCGGCCTGACAGATTTTTGTTTTATTTTAATAATCCGATTTTTTTTAATCTTGCAATATCAGACTGACTGTCCCACATTTAGCTACAATCTCCAAATAGAGAGTCTACCCCCACCTGAAGAATGCTTATTACACTTTTATCCGTGTTGAGATTGAATGACAGAACAATCACGCATCAGGCAATGCACTGCAATGCACTGTTGTTAGTGTACAGCATCTGATGCTAAAATAGGTCTCTGTCATGGCAGCAACAGTTACTCCCATAACAGAATCACTTCCTCTTTAGCAATTTATGAATGATTTTGTTTTTTTCTTTTTTCTTCAAGCAATGCTTTATTTCAAGCTGGTGTGAGCTTATGTATGATATGTGACTGTGGATCACAGCACCACACGTGAACAGTAACAAAGCAAATTCCAGTCGCATTTTTATCAATCAAGTTCTTTAATTAGACTTAACATCAGTTTCTTATTTATAGAATATTTACAGAATATTGTGAAATTTGTGGTAGAATATTGTCATCATACAAGTTGTTAGCGACCACAGTCTGCACTGTTTCAAACTCTGTTACTCGGCTCTTTTCAAAAATACTCCACCAACTTCAGGAGATTTCAATTACTGTATCAAAAATGTAAGAATCCATCGTAGCCAAAGGGACATACTTCATCCACATAATGTTTTGTTCTCTTTCAGGTATTGGAGCTTGCTGCCGAGGACAGAGATACTGGAGAAAACGCCCAGCTCACCTTCAGTGTTGTGTCTGGAGACCAAGAGCAGAAGTTCTACATGGTCAGTCACAAGCAGGAGCAGCGCGGCACCCTAAGGCTTAAGAAACGTCTGGACTATGAACGACACAGCGAGCAGAGGTTCAACCTCACCCTGAAGGTATATGGAAGCTGTTCCAAAAGCCCCGTGCAACCACGCAGCCTTGCACTTTGATTCAGCTTCTGTATCAGTCTGAGTCAAGACTGACAGAAGCCAGAGGATGAATGATGCTGTGGTGCCTGCTGTTGTAGTGTTGAAAATATAAAATGGATTTGTAGTAGACATCTTAAAGTTGTGTACTTTCACATACAGTTTGTTCCTGCAAGGTTTTGGGAATAGTTGCAACTGATAGAAAAAAAAAAAAAATGGCAAAGGTTTTGAGAATTTCCCTAAGCAGTGATCTCAAAGTTGGTTGTTTTTCTTCATCGCCCATAAATCCCTCAAAGCAACCTGTCATCCTCTCAGTCAAAAGTTAAGACAAAGAGTGTTGAGAAGAGAAGAGAAGTTCTATAAAGCCAATTAAACACAAAGTTTCATATATCGGTTACAGACAGGGACTTTAAAGCTCCGCCAGGTAACTTTTCATATTGGGTGCAGTGAGAGGTTGCTGTTTGAAAATAACTTGAAATTCCAAAGGTGATATAAAAATCTGTTACACACATATCAGCACAACACAAATGTGGATGGTGTGACACTGCTTTACAGCCTAGGGTTTGATCACTACTGTTTCAGTAATTTGTACTTGACCCTTATTTTGTTTGATATTATAACTTCCAACTGCTGACAATGCACAACATTAGAAATCTGTTTGGATAAAACTTACAATCTTGTCTGTACCGCACTTGTGTGACATTTGAGACCGGATGTGGTTCCCGTTTCAGGTTGAAGACCTCGACTTTTCCAGCCTTCTGCACTGTGTGGTGGAGGTGGAGGACTACAACGACCACGCTCCTGTCTTCATTCCACACTTCCTGTCACTCGCCCCGCTGCCCGAGGACATCACCGTGGGAACCAGTGTGGCACGTTTGGTGGCCAGCGACTCTGATTCAGGCCAGAACCGTGACATCACCTACAGCCTGTCAGAGGACTCCGATCCCGAGGGGCTGTTCACCATTGACCAGTCCGGGGTGCTCTCTGTGGCCCAGCCTCTGGATCGGGAGAGGGTACCCCAGCATCACTTGGTTGTCATAGCGACTGATCATGGGCTTCCACCTCTAACCGGCAGCGCCACGGTCCAGCTGCCTCTATTGGATGTGAATGATAATGGACCAGAGTTTGAGGCCGCGTACTCCCCAATAGTATTTGAGAATGTGGCTGGACCACAGGTAGGCTTGACTGGGTTGGAACTCAGGAAATATGTGACATACTGATATTAATGCAATGAGTCTGTGAAAATAAGGAAGTTAAAGGTGCACTATGCATTCCTGCATTAGCGCGATTTTATTTTTGTCTCAAATCATAGGCATCTCCCCTTGATCCGCTAGCTGCCTGCCCCCTGAATACACAGTGAAAAAGTGCAGCCTCAGGCGTCACAAATGGCAAACAAACACTAGGGCCACAGGCTGTGCCCCAAAACATAACCAATCACGTTCCAGCCACTCACCGACAAGATGGTTGGGGGAGGGGGTGGGGGTTAGTGCTCGTGCACATATGAGGGGGGCAGTGAGCAGAGTTGATAGAGTAGCGTGAGTATCGGAGAGTACACAGCTGGATGGCGCCGTGAACTAGGTCTAACGACTCAACGATATATTTTGGGAAAATGGCCGAGGCACGGACACGACCAAAAAAAAGACGTTCGGATGAATATACGACGAGGAGGAGAGAAATGGAGAAGGAACGAACGAGGCATTTGTATTGGGGAATCGATTCAAAGGTGGCGAGAACTCCGCCGGCAGATGCAAACATGGGGGGGAGGGGCGAGCTTGCTCTGTTTCGAACGTCAACAGAAGTGACGTCATGCAGGAATGCATAGTGCACCTTTAAGCTAAGGAGAATTATTGTTCATTAGTGGCATGGATGAAAAAATCCAACGCCTCCTGCTCTCCCTCCTTGTTTAGGTAGTAAGGTTGAACCAAACATCGACCCTCCTCCGAGCTGTGGACCAGGACTCTCCCGAGAACGGTCCGCCCTTTCACTTCACCATCCCATCCGAGTATCGCCACAGCAATGATTTCTACCTCCAGGACAACCTAAACGGCACTGCCACACTGACAGCCCTGAGAATGTTTGACCGCGAGCGCCAGAAAGAGTTCCTCATTCCTATTATTATGAGCGACAGTGGCCGTCCACCCAAAACAGTGACCAGCACCCTGACGGTAACCATCGGTGACCAGAACGATCACGCACACGTGGCAGGGGAGAAGAGGATTTTCATCAATAGTCACCGAGGTGAGAAGGTCATCTCCAACTTCAGGATGTAGTGTTCAGAGACAAGCGATGAGACTCTGGGGCCAGTTGCACAAAACACCTTCAGTTTTCTTCTTAAGTACGGCAGTTAAGGTTTAATTTCTCCTTAGCTGAGGGAGTTACTTAAGGGTGTTGCACAAAATTTGACAAAAATCCATCACCATGGTGTTCAGCAGACAGGTCAGAGCGGTTAAACTGAGTTACCTGGCGCACTGCTGATCTGTGGACATGAAATACCTCGACTGTATGTGAGCAGAAAGATCATGTGGCATAAAACCGTTGAGCGGTTAGTAAGCTGGGGAAAGTAGACAAATCCAATTCTAGACGATCGGCCAAATCATAAACTGACTGCCTGTCAAATCTGTAACGTAAAATCAGTTCCTCTTGGTTAAAGGTTCCGAACACTCCTCATTTATTGCCATAAACTTGACCATGTTGCAGTTAAGATAGACAGGTGTTTTGTGTAATTGTTTTTATTTTAAGGAAACCTTAACTCAGAATTTAAAGACACTCTTAACTCAAGGTGTTTTGTGCAAACTGCCCCCTGGACATTATATATATATATATTATATAGAACATGTGTCTAACTGAGGAAAAGGAAAAAAAAAAGCAATTTTCATTCACATTTTGGACTTTAGGACTTTTTTCTCTCTAGATGAAATTCATACTGCAAACAAATTAAATCCTAATCAGTGTTCAGTAATTAACCCACACAAAACATTTTTATTGAGTTTTTCACCTTTAGCTCAACCAACTCATTGTCACCACATTGTCACAGTTTGCATGATTGGTGTTAAATCAGAATGACTCCCATGGTGCTATTCTGAGGATCACAAAGGCAAGCCACAGCTCGATTTTGACATCCAGTTAATCACGGCAACATTTTTTCTCATCAGCATGTTTGGTGTAAGGATCCCAAACAAACCACATACTAGACTAACTAGGCTTAGATTACAATGAATCTCAGATTTTGTGTCACAAATAGCCTGCACATAATAAGACTGTGTTGGATTGAAAGCACATTGTGTTGTTGATATTCCGGCAACTCTAGAAGATGAACAAGGACTTATTACTTCTCTGTTTTTTGTCACTATACATGCTTTTGTTCATATATTTGCACCTAAATTAACTGACAAATAGTATAGCAGTGTCATTTTTTTACCATTGAAAACCAAAAAGGATAACTATTTGTTTTAGTGTTGTGTAACTTTTTCCTCCTAACTTTCTGAAAAAGACAAAGAGGCTAAATTTCAACATGTCAGGGTCTGAAGGGAACCCTTGGGATAATTGAGAGATGGCAACAACAGTTCTACATGATTGTAATCAATGTGTATTCAAACAGCACTTCTGTTATGCATTTCCTTCTCCCTATGCCAGCCACTTATGAGTTCTGCTGAAAGGAAATGTTGAATGAAGCCTGAAATATGCAGAGTACATGCATAACACATCCGACACACACTTAAACACAATATGCAATGAGGTACACATGCAGAAAGGCTAAATGAATAAATGGGAGGCCAGTATAGAGCTGTGCACGGTGTCCTTTGCTGCTGTATAGATAACATACAGACTACACTTTATATGCACAGAGCTAATCATCATTTAAACTGTAAACTAATAAACTGATGTGTTTTCTGTCATTAGGCCGTATGCCAACCACAGTGCTTGGAAAGGTTTACTCTCCTGACCCTGATGACTGGGACAACAAGACGTACGTCTTTGAAGGACATGTGCCAAGGTAAATAACGTGACTCCAGTGTTTGCTCTAGAATTAAGCTCTATAAAACAGCGGGGGGGCAGGCCAGTTACATATTACAAACATATTACCTGCCTAAGTGGTAAGACGGAATATCAAAAGGTATTACATTGAAATAAACTGACACTTCACTGCAACACAAACTGGAATATATTGATTAACCTCTACTTTACACACAATGCCGCTCCGACCAATTGCTTACAGCCTGAGGCACATTTGTCTCAGTGGTAAAGCTTGCAGCCTTGCTGAGTGCATTTCATTTTTCTAGTTTTTTTTTTTTTTTTTTTAAGAATACCTAAGGCTCGGTCATAAAGTAATTCTCCAAGAGGTGGCCCATTAATGCTCAGTAGCAACCATGATGCCGCCACTAATGTTACAGAGCCTATTGTAAAACCTTGAGACTTAGCCTGTCTTTCCCTTCACAAACTTAATGAGCCCGTCCCAACCTTAATTAACATTAACTTACCTGGTTGTTGTCTTCATCATCAGGTGTCTTCCTCTTCGTAGAGAAATATTCTAACAAACTGGAATAATAGCTATAAAGATTGTTGGTGAAGATTAGGCCAATTATACTGACTGAACTCACGTTATGATTCTGAGTTCGCTAACGTTATTAGCATAAAGCTAACTCAATACTGCACAGATTTTTGTCGTATTGTCCTTAATTAAAGACTCTCTACTCCTTCAACTCATTAGCCATAAAGTATGTTGTTAACGGAATAACTGCTGGCAATAAATTAACGTAACAACTCATTGTAAACAGTCAGTATAGTTTACTGTAAACAAGTGGACGCTGTCTACTTAAAATAAGGCAATAAGGCATAGCTTATATAACTTATAGCGATTTTCTGGGGAGTAGAGGTGCCAGTCAGACTGACAAATATTTATGAAACCCGGTCAAACCCTAAAGAGGATTCTGTAAATTTCCTCACTCCCCGGGTATACATCAGCCAAACGCCATAGAAAGCAACAAACCAGCAGAACAACACTTAACACCATCAATTCTGAGCAATAACCACAGTGTATTGAGCATACCAGTGCCAAAATCAATAACAGTGCAATATATACAGTGCCAATGTCTCAACCCAACCATTCAATTTACAGGGCAAAGTGTAATGTCCACCCACTGAGTTAATACTGTCACAGTCCGTGGTTATTCTGTCTTGGCTGTTTCAGTCCTCAAAGTTTCCAACAGAGTGATACTTCCTTGCAGCTAATCAGCCATCTAGGTCCGACCCGGGCCAGCGGATAACTTCCTCCGCCTCCTCGTAAAACGACTGATACCTGGGAAATGAGTTGTGGAGTAAAACTGGACGGGTCGTAATAACGATTGATTAGTGTTGCTGTTTATGGTTAAACTGCAATGTGAGCGCAGGCCAGCGGGGGGAGGACACTTCGGCAGGATACAAGGCAACCGGACTCGTAATGTGCACCTGCCCTAATCCTGCAGTAGCGTCGGCCAATCTACATAGAGGAAACGCAGGACTCTTCATGAGGCGTACATGCTGGATCTTTCACATTTTAGACCCGTGAGAGAAGAAAAAAGAAAACAGCTCTATGTCAGATGCGTATGTGAAAATGCAACAATTTTCACCCAAAAGCCTAAAACATAGACTTAGGCCATCTGCACACATGGGTAAACAAAAATTGCCATAAATGTCCAAATTCACTTTATGTGTCAATGTTATCTAATCAGAACTGTGTCATAAACAGTTTGATGGGAGCAAGCAGGTGCCTGTGATAGTTGTTACTTGCTCTTTCCGAGAGATGTCTAATAACCTGTTATAGTTAAATCATATGGTTTTTGGTTAATGACGTGGTCCATAAGGTTGTTAGTCAGTGAAGCAATATACACTATATCTTCTCTTATGTTTTAGTTTCTATGTGCAGGTTTTTATGTAGAACCAACAACAACAATTTTTTATTTTTTTTTATTGAAAGAATTGGTTTTTCTTCATCTTCAAGACAGATTCACTCAGCAGGCAATGGTGCAAGAGGAAGTACAGAGATGGAAGTCAGTAAAATACTCTTGGGTACTTTTATTTGTTTGAACTCATGAAAGTTTGTGCTAAAGCTTAAACATTTCTGATGACAGCTGATGTACATTTACCACTTCAAATGATCTACGTCCTGTTAAATGAACCTGATTTCACATTGCTTTCATGCCGTGAGCTGTGTTACATTTTCCAGCTAATCTTGTGGACAGTTTGTGTCTGCATCAAACGTTTTGTTGCAGTGATCAATTCAGTTTAAATAATGCAAAGCAACAGAGTTAAATATCTGTCAGGGAGGCCAGAGATTTGTTGCATTGTGAGTATTTCTGGAGAGTTGTGGCTATTAAGGAAACCCCTCAAACTTTGCAGATATAAACTGTTATCTTTTACTGCTATTTGCTGAATTCTTTTGCTGACTCATAATGACCTTTTTGCATTTGTCACTAATGTCTCAAAACAGATTTTATCACTTTTTTTTTTGCATTAACTTTATGCGATTTGATGATTGTAAGCCCAATTCCTTGTTGGCAGTGTGGTCAGCAATCAACCACCAAACTGCCTTCTTGATGTATTGGTTAAGCCACTAAACCCTCATTAAATCAGCCTGATAACTCTGAAGTGTGTTCTTCTATTCTTTTCCATCCTTTTACCGTATTCTTTTACCACCCCCTCATCATTCTGTCCGATAATCCTCCTGAGGCTGATAACTAATTTCCTCATTCCATCCCCTCCTGTGTTTTCCTGCACCCAACAACACCTTAGTTCTCATCTTCCAAACTGAGCTGAACTCAAAATGACAAACTTTTGTTTTGTCTCTCTCTCTCTGAGTACAAGGCATTAACGTTTTATGACAGCTCTCTGTGTTTCAAACCTGAGTTCAGAGCACCTTGTCTTATCACTGCTGTTCTGGCTTTTCAGAAAATGGAGCCTGTGATAGCTTCTTCTGGTTTGTTTTATATATTTTCATTTCAGTGCATCAAATCAACCATAAAGCTGTTACTGTGAATGTAGCTATTAATCTTGGTGCTTTGGATCAAGAGGTTGTATTGTTGCTTGTTGCTGTAACTACCGTGTTGCACGGTGCAGAAAGGACACTTGTGTTTTGACTCAGGACATCAGTGCATCTTGTATAATACTTTTTACTGCAAGTATTTTTACTGGAGGAGAAGTGGCCATCAATGTAAGTAGTAAATGTCAATAAACACGTGCTTCGGGAGATTGTGAAGGACCAAATAGGAAAATATTGGTAGTTTTATTAAAAATGTAGAATTGTCTTTCAGTGATGTGAAAGCTGGAATTAAGCGCTTAGACCTAAGACATAATCTACCCACACAGCATGTGCTGTAAAATGAGAATTCATGTGGCCCTTTTCTCTTCAAGTGGTTTATTATTTGATTTGCCAAGGTTCTCCCCTCTCTAATTAAACTTGAATGAACTCATTTACTGTACAGGGGAGCATGTAGACAAGGACGAAGTGAAATTGTTTCTTCGTATGTCTTTGTGCCTATTACTCCCTAATGTATCATCTCTGCTCACTTTCTATTGCTGTCCCAGTAATTAGCAGAAAACAGAGTAAACAGGAATACACTGAGTAAAACACATTTTTGTACTGTCTTCATCTGTCTGCTGCGGTGTGGAGCCTAACTTCTATATAGAGGATGGGAACATGGTTTCAGACTTTTGGACCCCAATGTAGCTTGGTAGATAAAATTGTTAAAGATAATTAATCTTTCTTTTCTAAATGATACATAATATGTATAAATGCATTGTGTCCTCAAGTTAACGCTGGGTCCCAGTCTACAGTGACATTGACTCCCGTGTCAGGGTCTGCAACATTTTTGTCAAGACTTTTGTTGGATACTAAAATGTTTAAAATGCATTTTTGTGAGGATGTCAGATTTAATTAGTGAGATAGTTTTCTGTTGTTTACATGCTGCTGCTTTGCTTACAGAAAGTTTGTGGTTGTCAGCAGCAAGTCTAAGTTTGGAAGCACATAATGATCAGACACTGTATTTAGCAATCCAGTCTCCAGAGAAGAACAGTGATGTTGGAAGATTCTGCTAAATTCCAGATTATCCCAGATTCTCACTGTATGTGAGCAAGTGTGGCAACTACACACAGATTGTGTTTATGGCAAATAAACTGCGACAACCATTAATTGCAAATTCATAATGTGGCACCATTCTCCAATCACTTAAAGTTTAAGTCACTACTTGACCTCCGTACCTTAACTTTTGACCTCACTATATTAAGGGCAGGGAACTTCCTTTACTGGCCGTGCATCGGATGCAAATCTTGAGGTATGGAAACATCCAACACGGAGGTAAATCCTTGGGATACTGAGCTGGTATTTAATGATGACTGTGTGATATTTCTAGTTCTATGAACACAGGCAGAGCTGTATGAGTTTTTCCTCTTAGACTAGAATTCTGCTCAGTGCACACTATGGTGAGTTTACCAAGAGCCCCTATAGACAATAAGCATGCAGTCATACTGAGCATGTCTTTCCACTTATCTGATTACCTCGTCCTCTTGTGCTCAAACTAAATTTTTCAATCACACCAGCCAGTCTTGGACCCTGGTCACATTGTGGTCCAGCCTGCTGTAGCGAGGAGACCAGCAAATGAGGCAGCAACTTGAAAGACAGCAGCCATCCCAGAATGCTTCAGTCTTGCTTGTTATTAGTAAATTCTTCTTAAAGGAACTTTTGTGTGGGAAGTTTCTATTTAGTGACAGTGGTTAGTGACTTGCTTTGTGGGCTGATCAGGTTGCTTGTCTGAACAAGTAAAAGCCAGATTTTCAATGAGGGTGAGAGATTAAACTTATTCACCCTGTAGAGGGCTCAGCTTGTGTGAATTAGAACTAAGGCATTAAAATGTTGCGTGTCTGTGTGTTTTCTTTCTTTCCCATAGTTACTTCATCCTGAACAAGCGAACAGGTTTCCTGATCATCAAGGAGAACGCCCCACCCGGCACCTATCAGTTCCAGGTCCGTGTGTCCGATGGAATCTGGCCGGATGCTGTCTCCACTGTCACCGTGCATGTGAGGGAGCTGCGGGACGAGGCCATCTACAACTCGGGGTCTCTCCGCCTGGCAGGTAAGACTGACCTACAAACCTACGCAAACACACACACACACCAGTCTCTGATGTCACATGTGAATGTCTCACTTGATCTTCTCTATTTGTCCACTGACTCTTGGTCAATGACCTTTGACCCCTTCTCACTGGATGCTGTGTCAGGTGTTCACACACAGCTGATGTTGTGTGTTTCCAGTGTTCATGCAGTCCCTTGTGCAGGATCCTTGCTGTCTCACCGACGTTAAATTGAGTGTGATGTCATAGACCGCTCCAGTTTGTGGATGAGATCATTTGCGTCAAATCATGTGACTGATGTTCCACACGTAGTTGTTATAATTTGACCTGAGAACCCCCGTATTTCATGATGTGGTTGAAAGCTCTACAAAAGGCTAGTCAGTTGACCTTTAGTTAGATTTGGGATTATTTTGTCTGGATTCTTTACAACCTTCTGATAAATTTGTACACAACACCTCAAGTTTTGTCAGACCAGTAAAGTCTTATTTCCATCACAGTTTCTTGGTGTTAACACAGTCCACCAATCATTTGTCAGAGTCACTCATACTTCCTGTCGTAAGTGGATGTCTTGACAGTACAGGTATTGTGTGCTGTAAATGGCAATACAGTTATAGTTGTGAACATTGCACAGGAGTGTAATAACTTATTATGAGACTGATCTTTCTCATCATAAAGACTGACACTGTAAAGCCTGATACCTCCAGGTCCACATACACACACACAAAAAAAACTGTCCTTGACTCATAATTTCAGTTGAGCTTTGGGGCTGTTATTTACTGCTCCTGGGTATCAGCTTTGTTTTGACATTCATGCCAACAATGTTTGACCCCTTTGCCTTCCAAGCACACTTTAACCAGCTGCGGCAAACATCACCTGCAGCCTCTCTGCCTGCTGTCCTTTTGATTAATGACCTGTGACATTTATGCTATTACAGGAACAGGTAGGACCTCCAACCAATACCAATTTGTGATCAGCTGATAAAAATCAGCTTTACCTAAAAAATTAAAACTCTGCTGAAATCAGTACTGCTGGCAAGGGAGTCTGAGAACATGCTCATTATTTGGAGACTTGTCTGCAGTCACAGAAAATTAATGAGCTCTGATTACTGTTTGCTCTATTTGCTTGCAGTGTTTCAAAGGACTGTCACACTCTCAGTTAAAGATGTTTCCTTAGCAAAAGATTACACCCATTATAAATCCCTCTCCACGACTCTTGGGTTCCCGCTTGCCGTCGGTGCACTCACAGAAAAGCCTGTTTCCATTACTTATGCTGACAAAATAATTAGTCAAGAGCTTTTGCTCAACCAGCACATTCTCCCCACATGTTGAGCAGCATCCATCATTACCTGATGTACAGCACATCGGCTGTCTTCTCAGAATTAAATTCACTCTGGAGAAATGGGACATGGCTGAAGGATTTTTATGATTTCAGAGATATTGAAATAGAAGAAGGGGGTGGGGGGTGGTGGCAGAAGGTGCACTCCAAAGACGGGTGGAGAGGAGAGGAAAGAAAGAAGGAAAGGAAAGGGAAGGATTTGTAAGGGAGAGTCGAGCCTCATATGTAGATAAAAGGATTTGCTTGTCATTCTGAAAACAGGGCTGAGGTAAATTAACGTGCATCAAACGCAGAGACGGCATGGTGGAGAACAGCTGGTGCTCACATTCCAATATTTGTGCAAGGGAAATGAATCCATGCACAAAAAGCAGACGAGCAAATGTGTGTTTAAAATGAATAATGGAAATCAATGTGAAAGAATTGCCCAATTAAGCAGCTCTTCATTTTTTTTTTTTTAGCGATTCACGCTTGTATTCTTCATCTGTTTAATTTAGCATAATAAGGTTAGGTTTGTTCACAACGTATGACTGTGGGGTGGTCACTTCATTGAGGATTTTTAAATGGCTCCACTGTCCTCAAAAGGCTGTTACCTGCAGAGTGTATTGATTTAAACCACCCTTACACAGGGACTTAATTTGAGCTAGAGAGCACAGATGTCATCCACTGCTGCGAATGCAGTGTCAAAATCGCTCAAATGCTTTTGACCTACTGTTCAGCGATGAACAAACTTACAAAATGTGGAAGTTTGAGGGTTCAAAGCAAAAATGCAGGATTAATGACTCTGAGATCATCCTGAGGTGTAGGAAAGCCAACAAAACAGAGGTGAGTGCAGAGGATATGTAACAGAAGCTATTTCCAGGATTTTATTTTTCCATGTGGAGCTTTGGTGTAAACAGTCTCATTGATTCTCAGTCTAGGGGATTATGAAAATATTCTACTTATAGCATTACTTACACCCTCCTTGACATTCTAAATCCCATTTCAAGAACAAATGTGGAATGCAATAAGGATACACAAAGAAAGCACTAGTTAAATCTGCCTTGCTGGGATTAAGGCTCCCTCCCTCCCTCTCTCTCCCTATCCCTCGCTCTTTCTCAATATTGATGGAAAGGTAAGAAATGTGGTAAACAAAAAGTCCTTGAAATGTCCACATAAAGCTTAGAGTGAAATGCATAGTGCTCAGGGGAATGTACAGTCAGAGGCACATGATGAGTACATACACCGCATACACCGTTTGTGCTACATGATGAAGGGAGAGGGACTTTATAAACTGCGCCTGCCAAGAGATTGCCCTTTAAGAGAAGATGCAGTGCTGAGGTGCTACCCAAAATCCTCCACCTCTCAGTTTACATTTGTCTGCCCTCTGAGGTGTGTGCAGTATGGGATCAATATGCAGAAATTAGAATAAATAAATAAATAGAAAAAAAAAATCATAAATAAAAACATAAATCTTAGTTTTCGACTGCAGAGATTGCATATATATAAGATTCCTAGGACAACTAGTCATTATTTTCATTAAGAATTAAAGGTGCGGTCCAATGATTTTGCACATCAAAGTCAGCTCTCTGGTCACCCTGGAGGCGTGAGTGGAACATCAGTATTTTCAACAGTATTAACAGTATTTTTGGAGAAAATAACCTGATGATGTCAGCAGGTTATCTCTCCTTAGGCTTGAAGAACCAACATTCATAATAGAAAGCCGATGTAACACATTACATGCTGTTGTTTGAAAGATTGGGCGTTTACCAGGTAGAGGATCCAGTTTGATGCAGTAGTTAGAAATAGCAATATTATAAGCTCCGCTGTGTTTAAGTTCTCCAACTTTATCGAGTACATCACGGATTCGCTCGTGTACCCCTTGACTCGATCAATCATGTTTGTCACTTCACTCAATGAAATACTAAATACAAATGCCCATCACATTTCTCCAGAACTCAACCTTGCATTCTTACATTGCTAGCTTTGTCTGACCAACAGTGCCTCGATTTTCAAATTACAACAATGTCGAACTGAGAAAAGCAGCAAATCGTCATATTTTAGGAGCAGGAATCGGCATTGGCCTTTTTGGTTAACGTTGATGATAAAGATTGTTGTTAATTATTTTCTCCTGATAGGTCGATTGGACAGACAGCTTCTTTCACTCTTTCGGTGTATTGCTTGAAGGAGATTGAAGTCAGTGATCTTGTCTGGTTCAAGTCAAGACTGCAACACTTAGTCGCCCCCCGACCCCCCACACAAACCCCATACCCCCCATTAGTTGCTTCAGTTATTGAATGGAGTCCTGATAAATATTGGTTTAAAACCACAGCACTGCAGGTGGTTCTCAACAGGCATCACATGAGAAAATGAAGTCATTCATGAACTGTAGCGTCTCTTTCAAGAAGACAATACACACTGAATACTGAATTCAGGTAGGTGAGATTTATGTTTTAGCTAACTGCCATCTGCCATGGTGCTGTACATAATTATGCTAATGAACAATGTGTTGTTAGCAGCTTCATTAGCTACTTGTGTTGTCTTTATATGGCACGTTACAGAAAGCTCCATTAACACATCTCAGAATAGCAAAGATAATTCAGTCCTTACTTTAATTTAATAGTGTTGTTTTATCTTTTTTATCGTTTTTGAATGGTTTATTTGGTTATTCTTCTTTTAAAAATAGCTATTTGATATTAATATACTTTCTCTACTTTTAATTGATCTCCTGGTTACTTCTTAAGTAAAAATGTATTTCTGAGGAGAGTTTCATGGGAAGTGTCGTCAGTTGTCTTTCAGTGAAGACAGAGTAACCTCTCTTCAATTTCTCTTTTGTGGAAACATGTTGCATGTTTGGTTCCTTTTTGAAAAAATATCACATGGTAGTTTTCAAGACTTCATGAGTCTTTGCTTTGTCCAAAAAAACACTTTTAAAAATTGATCCACTGTGTTTTGGTCGTGCTTAGGCCTTTGTCCACACACCACAACAAACTGCACAAAGTCCATGATTAGGAACGGATACCGAAACCAGGTATTGAACGAGCACCAGGGCTCAATTTTTAAAGATGGGAGTATCGATAAACTCTGATGTTATTGGTTCTGCTTTCGGTACTTGAAAAATCAAGAAAATAGGTTTCCTTTTTATTATCTCACCGACTCTATTTCTGATTAAGACAATCATCTATGAATGATGCATTTTCACTGTCTCCTCTCTGAGCCTGTGTGTGAGGGGCGGGGGCAGTTTTGTGTCATATGCTGGAGCACTGTGCAGCAGACGCACACACAGACTCTTAGCGTCTATAGCGGAGAAAGCTAAACGTTTTGAAGTGTGGCTCAGTCTTTTCAGTTCAGTAACAGCTGAAACACGAGCGACCTCTGGAAACATCCAGTGAAAGTACGTCACACACAGACGGAGAAATGTACAGTTTTGTGGCCGAATAGCTTGTAGTTCATCCGTCATTGTGCCAGGTGTGTTTTGTATGCTGCAGCCTGGAGCCCACACACAGAGTTAACTACATTATACCAACATTGGTAAATGATGAAAAGTAAACATTAGCCAAAAAGTACAGTTAAAGTACTGGACTGGTAAGTGGTATCGATAAAAATAGAAGTGCCGTTAAAATCTTAACGATACCTGTCCCTAACCGTGATGTTTGAGTAGTGTTTCTCACTGTTTTGTCTCAGTCTTGTCAACAGTACACTGCTACATGGGTAGGATATTTAACCCTCTTTTTTTTTTTTGCGCCTATTTGTGTGAAATCACAAGCCTACAGGCTGGAGCGCGTCTGTGCACTACTGCCTTGACACCCGACTCTGATGAAGCCTGTGGGAAGGAGAAAGCAGTAGTGAATTGTGAGGTTGGATCAAAGCCAGGTGCAAAGGCTGCCACTCTGCGTTAGGAGTTACTACCCTCTACCCCAGCCCCCATCCCTCCTACTGTCTCTCTGTCTGCCGTTGTCCTTGCTTCTCCCGCCGGACTGACTGATGGGAGTTGACATTAGCCTCGATCCCTCATGCTGTATCCGCTGAGCCTGTTCAGAGCCCCCTGTCTTGTCTCTTGATGCCAAGGCTGTCTCCCTCTACACACTCACAAGCCTAATCACCCTGCTTACCCTTTTTTTGTATACAGTGGGGTCAAAAAGTCTGAGACCTCTTTCCCATTGGGACTTTTGGATCCCACTGTGTGGGTCTTCTTATACTTCTATCTCTGAGAATAAGTCTCAGGGTGTCGCTTATGAAGACATTTTTGTCACGTGGGGCAGTGTTGATTGTCCTTTGGATTGGTCTTCATGCTAAAGATTACACTCGCATTTTTTATTTCATTTGTTTATTTATGAGGACAATTAATGAACTGTCAGAGTTAGCTAGCAGGCAAATTATCTAACTGCAGTTCTTTGGCGGGAAACCAATGAAATGATGGGTGTCTCAAGTCTGTCTTAAAACAACACTCACGTGGCCACATGTCTCATTACTGTAATGACCATAGCTTTGGAAGATACCAACTTGATTTGGGTAACTGAGACTGCTGAAGCCTCATGTTATTTTAATATGCTATCCTTCAGCTAATTAGTCTAATGCTACATCTGGGCACAGATTGATAAAAGGATCAGTGTATCTGTATATTATATTTTAAAGTAGTCAACACCAGTTCAAGCCGGAAGCTTTATGCAACAAAACAGCCCAAATCCAACCCATTACTTGGCTGTGAATCTCACTTTGTGTCTTTGTTTCTTGTTGTAGTCAAAAATATTTGACTTTGGATTATCTTCTTGCAAGCTGTAGTTTAAAATCAACATTAAACCCTCTTGTAGAACACATTATATAACAGTCAGGATTGTCAACGCACCAGAGTTAAGTAAGATCATTGCAAAAGGCTGGTAAAAAAAAAAAGCTCCCTCCATTTGTCATTCCTCCCACTCACTTTCTTTTCTCTTGACATGTTCAAGAAAATCAGCTGCAACTTATGGGGTGATGCACAAATGTGCCTGTGTGTACGCGTGACTAAACCCCACTGCAACCTCTCTTTGTGAGGGAACCATCTTCTATACACACACCCCTTTGATGTTGGTGTGTTTCATTAAAAAATGAATCTATTAGGGGAATCTGTTGTCATTTTCTTCATCATAAAGAATACAGCAATTTTATTAAAGTAACTTTGAATGCTATGTATGAATGCCATGGCTATGTACACCCACCAGCACTTTGGACTATACTGAATTATTTCAACTGCTACTTGTCATTCATCCCCAGAGGATGAAGCCTACTGGTTTTGGTGGTTTTGGATTTTCCTCAAGCCCCCTCATGATTTCGAGAGTCTTACACAGCCATCCATTGTGCCTAGAGATTAAAGACAGCTGACTTTGGTGATTCCCTGACATATAGAGCATCCTTCACACTCACGGTCAGATGTATCAAGCATGAACGTGAGAATTTGCGTTCCTCCACGCCAGTTTCATGTCTGGCGTGTGTATGTTTTGAATGGTTTTAGTTAATTGGTGACACATTAACGAGTCTGTTGGACCACACGTAAAAACAATTACTCTTTAAAGTGATTTACATAGCATAGACACATGGGCCGTATTGTGAACAATAACGCATTCACATGTATGAAATGAGATAAGTGGACATAAGAGCATGCACAAAAAGATGCAATACATACCCTGATAACAATGGCAGCTTTGACATTATTGGATAACCTGGCAAATGGCACAATTAGAAGGGAGTAGGTGTTTAGAGGCCACGTTGATTCTCTCAGAATTCCAATAGCAATCCTCCTAGAACTGTGTTCTGACTTGGGAGAGGGACATGGTGAGGAGTGCCTGTTCCCTTACAAGTGCTGACCAGAGAGAAGGTTTCAGAGAGAACTGTCAGACCAGTCTTCCTTGAGCCGTGCCTTCCAGCTCTGTAGGATGGGATAATCCATATGTCAGTCAGGTATATAGTTCCCACATGATATGGTTGACCAGGCTAACATGAAAGCACAATTTGCAGCCAGAGCCGGTTACCCTGATGTAATTGGAGGATAGACTGCCCACACAATACTCCTCATCAGAGGATGAATATTTTAATAGAGAACATTTCATTCCAGCAACATATATGTGACTGACTAATATTGTGGCAAGGTGGCCCACTATTCATTTTATCCTAACAAACATCATGGTTGGGAACAGCCTACAAGCTGGCGGGATGCGCAATGGGTGGCTTCTTGGTGAGCAATTACTCTATACGCCCCCAAATATCATGTTGCTTTTAGAACGTCATTACTCCTCAATGGTTTGAGCTTGAGATGCAGCTATCCAGCTTCATGTGTACACTACGTTTCAGTATGAAATCTACACAAAGCTTCGTATAAGAGGCCCCAGATCTTTGCTAACACACAACAAGTTCAAAATTATCATGGTGGTCCAGATAAGGGAGAAGGAAATCTCACCTTGATAGTCCGTGTGGAACATGATGAAACTACAGGGGTAAATCATCCTGAATTTCTTATAATCTGAATGAATCTTTTGACTGATGTTCCCGTCCTTGATCTCAGCCATGATACATGAGACCTGTTCTCAATCTTGATAAAAGCAAATAGTCAGTTTATTATTTTTATTTGTGCACTTCCACTCTGACATGCTAAACCACAGCTGCTGGACTGGTGCAGAGAAATAAAATATGAGCAAAATGCCATTCTTTCTTTCTCAAGAGGCTCCTGCAGTTTATGATTAGAAATGGAACCACAGATTCTCAAGAGTGTAATTACCTTTAACTGACACAATAAGGAATTGAAATCGAACTGCAGATTACTATCTTCAGACACATGAGCGCACACACACAAACTTGTTTTACTCAAATTGTAGGGACCCTTCATTCAGGCAATCCATTCCTTAGCCCCTTACCTTAACCATGACAACTGAATGCTTAACGCCAACAGTTTCTCTAAAACTAAACCAGAGTGCGAAGTGTACCATGATAATTGGGAGGGTCAGCTTTTTCTCCAGGGAACCCAGTATGGCGCAGGTGCCTGCTTTGGTGAATTGAAGTGTTACAGTCCTTACAGTGTCTTGCTTGTGTGACTAAAACTGTCAAATAAATGTAGGGGAGTTGAAAGTACAGTATTTCCCTCGTGAGGGTGGAGTGAAAGTATAAAATAGCATTTTCTGGAATCCAGCACTTTGTTCCCCACAAAGCTGTCAGACCCTACAGGTATAGTGGGCTACTGTTTTTTTTTGTACCCCATGAATATAGTAAAACAAACCACACAAAGACACATACACACACACCTAAAAACAGACGTACAGTATAGACACAAAGTAACATTCCAAACACAAAATTACGTCACATAATTGAGCCATTTTCAATCATTTATCATCACATATCTTGAGAGTTCCAAAGTAATTTTTTACCTTAGCAATTGGGCCCAGTTTGAAAATAACTGGATTTATCCAGGCACTGGGATGGAAATAATGAGGCCACTTCTATACAGTCTACAGTTCCAATTGTGTGTGTATGTGTGTGTGTATTTCTCAGACATCACAGCAAAGGAGTTCATTGAACTGAGAGGGAAACAGCGGAGCCGCTACGAGCTGCTGGTGGATTTCCTGTCCGAGATGCTCTCTGTTCCACCTGATGATGTCAACATCTTTAGCCTAATAGATGTGAAGGAGCGAATGCTGGATGTTCGCTTCGCTGTGCACGGTGGCCCGTCCTTCCTCCAGCCTGAGAAAATGCACGGTTATCTGGCTGCCCACAAACAAAAGGTAGGTCATTGTTAGTGTCCTTTATCTTTTTATCCATATCAACACATTAAGTAGGCACAGGAAATTCCTGTCAACCTGGTTGTTTGGTCGGCTTATCTGTTGATGACTCATTCTGAAACCTGATTGATTGACAACACAGTCTTTTGAATGACAGTGCACATAATCTACATAACATAATTTACACCCTATTGTGTGTGATGCTCACATTCAGTCCTGGACAGTTGTGGACGCACCACAGCACAGCTGAAATGCCGAAATGATGCCAGGATCCTCCAGGTTGCAGATTCTGAAATCTGGTTTGCCTTTCCCTGATATCACCCCAGAATATCCTGATTTCTTTTTCATCTCAAACACATTAACTGATGAAATAATCATCAAAAATGCATCAAAAAGTGTTTTGGTTGGAACATGGTTGAAAGTGCTCACATTTTCAAGTTGATTAGATTTATAAAGGGAAATCTGCATGGATGCATGCAAGCACACAGTTTTGATCTGATTACTTTTTAGGGTACACCTTTTCTGTCTTTGTGTGCATGTAAATTTTTGGTATGCATCCAACACACAGTTTTATAAATAAGGCCTCAGGCCTATATTAGTGGTGTAATTGTTATCAAACATAGGGAAAGCATTTCAAATTAATTTGCCTCTACATAAATTCTATATACAAAAAAAAAGATTGGAATCTGATTAAAAGTTACAGTTGTTGTCTTGCAAGATTAACACTGACTATTGTGGGCTCATTTTCAAACCAGTGAGCTGGAGAAAAGTCAACTTAAAATGAACAAATGGAGCAATTTAGCTTTCATTTGTGCTTTTTCTCATTTCAATGTGTAACAGGGAGATTCTGACTTCTGTTGATGTCAGAATCAACTAAAGTTAGTTGCTAAACAGACCTGACTGAGAATGCCATGATACCAGATGGCTCAGTTGGTAGAGCACGTACCACTGAGGCTCAGTCCTTACCGCAGCGACCCGTGGCCCTTTGCTGCATGTCATCCCCTCTCTCTCCAACTTTCCTGTCGCTCTCTCAATGTCCTTGTCCGAATAAAGGCAAAAATACCCCCCCCCCATAAAAAAAAAAACTTAAAAAAAAAAAAGAATTCCATGATACCACCAGCACAGGCACACGTAGATGCTGGCAGAAGTGTGCATGCGAAGAATAGGGAAAACAGAGTTAGTGGATCACTTGAAACCATAAGCAGATCAAAAACAAGTACAAAATGCCCACTGTGCTGTGCCAGCACTGAGTCTGAATGATTCCCCCCTCTGGGTACGGCCACATTGTGAGAACAGCTCTCTCAGCCAGGGAGCAGCTGTTTATTCTCCTCCAGATTTTGGTGGAGCCATTCTCACGTGTCTGAATGAACCAGATCTTGTGTAAACAGTGTAGAGCTTAATTCGACCACCCTTTGCACAGCAGGTGTGAAATCACCTGGGGGTGTAATCACTTTAGCGAAGTCAGAAAGTATTAAGACACTTCGATGTTTTTGGTTGTTTTGGCTTTTGTGCAGCACAGTGGATTTAAAGTGAAACTATAACTATAAGTGCTGACATTCAGCTTTAAGGCATTTGAGGCTGATCACATCTGTGTTGGGTGGATAGTGCAGAACTTTTAGCCCTTTTTAGCTCTTTTTTTCCCACAGTCCTCTGATTTTAAGACACTGTAGCAATACACTGATCTAAAACATACAGATAAGGAAACCAAGATGATTTTATAACTTCTTGACTCTCATGATCTCAGTTCACTTCCCGAAGACGAGACTGAAACGATGACATAATTTAGAGTATGATAACTTCATGTATGTTTACATTCATTCATTGGGCAGACACTTTTTATCCAGAGCGACTTACAAGTGAGGGACATCACTAAAGCCTCAGTGCAGTAGGAGACCTTGGCATAGGTGCTAAGTACTACATCTATTTAATGAGTACAAGGAGATCAACTTTATGTGACCTTGTCCAATTATTTTCCGTTCCTCCTTTTGTTTTAATGAAGACAGCAGTGATTATTAATTGTGCAATAGGGCCTGGAATAGATCAGACGGATGTTTGGAATGTTCCAGGATGAAGTCCAAAGCACAGCCTGTCGTACTTACACACCAAATTTTGAACTTTGATAAATTTGGAAGTTTTTACAAACAGTAGTTCAAGTTTTGAATAAGATGACAGCACTAATAGCGTATGAAGTCTAGAAACATGCAATCATTACAGTAATGTTTAAAACCAGATCATTGGGTAGATGATGAAGACCTACAGCAGTGGGCGGCAACTGGCGGCCTGAGTGCCAAAGATGGCCCTGGCCCGCCAAATTATTTAATAACCTGTTTTTTTGGTTTTTTTTTATCTTACAATATCAGACTGACGGTCCAAATAGAGAATCTACTCGAACCTGAAGAATGTGTATTACACTTTTATCCATGTTGGGAGTGAATGATAGACATGGCCTGATCAGGCCGCCGGCTCCACTGTAGTCAGTGCACAGCGCCTGGTGCTAAAATAGATCTCAGTCAACAGTCAGCAACAGTTACTGACAGAGTCACTTCCTCTTTAGTTCAAAATGAAACTGCAAGAAAGTTTTTTTTTTTTTCTTCTTTTTTGCAGCAGTGCTTTATTTCAAACTGTTGTGAGTGTTAAGTCTGAAAACTCTGACAGGAAGTTCCAGAGCTTCTGTTGCTTGCTTGACAGAGCTCTGAGGTAGCAGACATAAGATGTGTGATATGAAAAAAATAACACCAGTTCAGTAAAACATTCAAACGTATGAAATGTGACTGTGGGTCACAGCGCCACACATGTGAACAGTAACAAAGTAAATCAGCCTTTGGTTATGTTCTTCCCCACCATCTAATGGATTAGATAAAAAAATTGGCCCGATGCCAAACTTACCTGCCAGTGATTACTTGAATTAACCGAACTGACTACAGTATATAAGAATGTGATGATAGAAAACAGCCATGCCAACTAAAACACAAAAATACTGTTTTTGTATCAATATTTCTGTTTAGGCAACATTAACGTCCTCTTGTCTTCTCCTGGTGGTTTATGAAAAAGAGAAAGATTACAGACTCGTTGAATGGTGAAGCTAAACGGCTGCTACTTTGTCTGAGCCTTACATGGTATGAATAAGAGTTTCTGATGAAATTCCTTCCTTAATTGATGGCTGATTCATGTGCCAACCTCCAGCCCAAGAATAAAAACTGTTATTTCTACTTTATTCATAGTCCATGAGTGTGGAACATCCTTTTAAATCCAACCCAATTTGTCTCTTACAGAAATGCACTGTGTGGATTATGGCTGTAATACTGGCTGCTGCTGGGAAGAAAAAAAAAAAAAAAAAATCCCACCGGAACTGTGCTCTGTCAAATGAGAAGGGTGTGTAAAATCGCATAGATCTTCCTATATTTAGTCATAAATGGTCTTAATAAATTACATTTCACCCACCAGAGAGAGCACACTAAACAGAATTCAAAACTTGAAAAAGCATATCATCGCTATATGGAAGAGAGTCGGTAAAACACAAATAATTCACTTCATCACACTGACGCACTCTGGCCGCTGGCTCCAGTCAGACCTCATTTCACGTTTCAAAAGTCTGAATGGAAATAGGGGACCTGTGTGTGTGTGTGTGTGTGTGTGTGTGTGTGTGTGTGTGTGTGTGTGTGTGTGTGTGTGTGTGTGTGTGTGTGTGTGTGTGTGTGTGTGTGTGTGTGTGCGTGTGTGCGTGTGTGTGTCTCTGAGAGCATGAACCATAGAAAGTCAAATTGTATGCATTTCACCAACAGGGAGAGAAAGAGAGAGAGCTGACCCAGGGTGCTCAAAGGGAATGATGAGCAGTCTGTATTTGCATGTGTGTGTCTGTTGGAGGGAGAAACAGAACAAGTCCAGTCATGGTCATGGTGGTCAGTTCAGGTCCATTACTTCAATCAAACATTTGCCTCCCTCTTCAGCTCCTTTTACCCAAACGGTTTAAGGCGGGAATGTTGCGCCTTTACTCTGCATCGCTGTTCTGTATAAAAGGTATGAACACAGAATTGGGGGGTTTTGTTGCTCCGCCTTTAAGTTAGTCACAGAGTCTGATCGATGTCTGTGTGAAAGGAATGGCCGGTATGGCCGGGGGGGGGGCAGACGCATCACACCTCTGATTCCAGAACGCCTGTGTGTGTCACACGCTGGGGTGGTGTTACTGTTAATGGACTGCAATTACATAGCACTTTTCTCATCTTGTTGACCACTCAAAGCGCTTTACTATGCATGCACGGTCACCCATTCACCCATCACATCCATACACTGATCGAACAGCCATTAGAAGAAATTTGGGGGTTCAGTATCTTGCCCAACATAACCTTGACATGCAGACTTGAGGAGCCAGGGATCGAACCACTGACCTTCTGATTAGTGGACGACCCCGCTCCCTCTTGAGCCACATGTCGGGTTTGTTTTTTTCAGTGTAAACAAGCAAAGCAGGCATAATGAAGAGTTTTCTTAAAGGAGCTATTTGCAAGTTTTGCTATTGCTACATAGCTAGCATTAGCATTAACAGCTGTTCACTTACCAGTCTTGGGGGAAACCTTGCGAGTTCAGCATCAAACCTCATTCCTTTACTCACCAAGAGCTGTTTCTAATGGTGGAAACCAACCAGTATTAACTCCTGTTTCTATCACGTCTTTTCTTCTACCCGTCTCGTCATTTTCCGAGAGCGACCTACTGCTGCCTCCAATCTGCCCTGAAGACGTAGCACTGCTCAGAAGGCATATTATAACCTCTTGTACAATCAACAATGGCCGAAGCTCTTGTCAGTCACCATCACCAGGGCAAGAAACCACGTTCAGCGGCAGAGAAAACTTACAAACAGCCTCTTCAATGGTAGTGTAGTGGTATCCCTCTTTAAAAAGGGGCATATGCTTCTTTCCCTGGTGTACTCCATTTGTTTCATGTGACTATTGTCAAGGAAGAAAGGCGAAAGATTAGAGGCGGGAAGATAGGACGCAAGTGTATGAATAGATTTTTTAAAATGAGCAAAGTGTGGCCACAGAGAGGGGGAGAAAGATGTGTAAAAGGAGAGGTAGCCGAGGCTTTCAGGTGTGATTTGTGAGGAGAGTGCCGAGCATTTCATCTGAATTCAGGCAGGTTCTCCGGAGAGGACATTGATCAGAATGAGATGTGAAGCGTGGCGAAGGGAAGGATGAACGAGAGCCGGAAAGATAGAGGAGGAGGGAGGGGGGGTGGCTGGTGGATGGTAAGGATAGAGGAAGGGGGGGGGGGGCTGCAGAAGGGAGGAGGAGAGGAGCAGAAGATGAAGCAGTGCTTATCATTAATGTTCTCAATTCTCCAGTAATGCCTCAGAAGTAGAAGATTTAGAAAAAAGAAAAATCTTTATTCCCTATGTCTCTCTATTTTTCCCTGCCCTACCTCAATAATGGAACTTATCCCTCAGTGTTTTCAATCCAGCACGCTCCACTTGACTTTTAATGATACTACGTTGGTTTTCCACTTTTTAAAAATCATTGGTATGGCGCTCGGATACCAAGGTTCATCTTGTCATTGTATTAATGTGTCCCTGAGGGCAGTGCAGAGGATTGTGGAATCTACTCAGTGCCTTGGAACAATAGTCCAAGGAACAATACGTCCCTCTGGTCCTTTTTTGCTTGCTATACACACTGCTCTGCCTTAGAGAGAGTCAATAAGCATTTCCTCAACACTTTATAGAGTACATTCAAAAAAGTCGGGAAATTCTTTTCACCCATTAAGGCCTTGGGGAGTAAAGAGACTCCAATGAGGGATAAAGTATTTTCTAGCCCATAGAGCAGGGAGATGTACATTTTCAAAATCTTACTACAGATGAATGACACCATTCAGAGCATAGCCTCACCTGAAAACAAGTTCAAAAAGTTGGCCATTATCCATGAATAAGAAATAAGGAATAAGGAATGAGAGAAAGAACCAATATAGTCTCCCTCTGTCAAGAATTTAGAATGCTTTATTGAACTCCCAAATTAACAAGAAATGATCAGCAGCATGAATAAAGCCGTCTGTTAGGTCTCACTGAACTGGATGTACTGATTAACCTCTATATATGGTTGTTTTCAGGTGAATATCTCTGCTGGGTGCTAGCTGCTTTATAACCATGTGACAGCCAGCATGACACTGACTTCATCACAGCTGCTCTTATCCCCAGATGTTTCCCTCTTCACTGCACTCCCTGCTTGGTCCCCCTTCTCCCCTCCTTTAATATTCCACCCAGAATCTTTTGAGTATTTTACTTCAGTCCGTCACGATCACTTTAAATTGATCAGTAACAACAGATTCAGACGTTGAGAGTAGAGAAAACATCAGAAGAAACTTCTCGCGCAGTTGCATCAACCTCCCAACATTACATTTTTTGTGTTCAGTATGTTGTAAACATTTAGTTTGCCATGTGTCGGTGAATACACTGCCTCTGTATTTCCTCTGTATTGCAGCACATGAATTTTTGGTATCAGTGTCAATATGAAGCCTCAGTTTCTATATGAACAACAATACTTTCTTTTAGACCTTACTTTAACACTTTGTAACACTCAGTGCTGTGGACACATCTCAGTCTGATGTTGAGGCTCATGCCTGTAACGTTTATTATCTGCTACATTGTCCCCAACTCCGCCACCTCTTCTAGCTTCCACATTAGCAGTGTAGCTCATAATGGCTATATGGTACACAGTACTAACCTGATGCCCTCTTGTTTTATCAAAGTGACATTTTTTTGAGCAGATATGCAGGTTAAAACACAGTGATGCATCCATCCAACAGCTTAATGTGAACTTATTAAAGGATTAGGCTAATAATAAATCCACTTTTTATTATTTTAACAGATCCCCTGAAGAGGATAAAAGAAACACTGAGTCCATCCTGCTTACTACACCCGCTATATTGATTTTAATGAAGAAATATTTCATCTCTTTTATGGACTCACAACACAACACTTGTTAGCAGGATAAATTCAATGTTGGTTGTGGTCATTCTCTAGGATTTGTTAAGCATAAGATACAAAAGATACTGTATACAATACTGGACTTTAAAAGCCTTAAAACACTTTTGCATACCTAGCAGAAATCACATATTTGTTTTTCTTGCCAAGATGAAATAGCCTTGCAGAACCACGTTCTCCTTCATTCAAGTTCAACTTACCTTATCTTGTGCCTCACTTATACATCTTTGTGGAGCATGGCTTTCTGAAGCCTGTGGGAATTCTTTTGTTCCCATTTTTGTTCTCACGGTAAGTGGACAGGAGACACATTATATTTACACCATGTGTAGTTTTCAGATTAGACTGGTTTGTAGGACAGCCATTCTACATAAAAGGACCCTTAATGGACATCTCAGTAGTTTCAACCATGGCTGTAATCACATTTCGCACTTGCTACACACTGTCCTGCGAGCCAGTCTCCTCTAGGGGGGCAATTGACGCCACCCCCGCAGCGTGTTCGGTTTGTGCAAAACGCACGTAACATCTAATGACACAGGCAAAGAGTACAGGAAAGATGGTTTATAGATATGTAAATATATGATAAACAGTAAGATCCATCATTTATCTCCCATTCAACCCCGCCTCCATGTTTAAATTAATTTGCATAAGGCTGTACATATTCCCACCAACATTAAAATCTAGGGAAACTGATGAATATAAGCATTTGTGTCCAAATTGACTATTAAGGGGGAAGCATTAATGGCACAGGTGGGTAAAATGAAAGCAGGTGGTTTTGAATGGAAAAAAGCCCCACTGCTGAGCACAGTGTTTAAAGTTGAAATGGTATGAGACATCAGTCAGCAATAACAATGATCCATAAAACATAACCTGTATCAGAGTTACAGCCGCTGAAGCACAGGCCATTTGGGGGAATAAGTGGAGTAGATGTGAACTGCATGGTTAGTGAGCACAATCCAGTCACACTGAATGAGGTCCAATCAGTCCAGAACATTGAGCATGAAGTGACCCTCTTTCGGTTCAACACAGTTCACAGTGAGTGTGTGTATCCGCGCGTGTGTGTGTGCACACATACATTTGTGTCTATGCATGCACGCATGCCCCTCTTCATGCCCACTCTGCTTGAGTCCATGAATGTGTATGTAGACTCAATGGAAATCTGCTTGACCAGTGTCAGTCTCACCAGCCAGGGACAGCACATCCAAATGCAAGCACACCAAGACACACACACACACATACAGTACATATTCAATTTCCATTTCATTTTCCCTTCCAGTGCTTTATCAAACTGCTCAACCTAGACACTCATAGTTTCCTTTTGCCTCATCACCGTTTAACCCACTTTTCCAGGAACTAGTGCAGAAGAAGAACAGCTTGATTTCTTAGACCAGAAACTGGCTACTGTACTGTAATACATTCCTAAAGTGAATCTGCATTTTTCACATCTGAGTTGTTTTGTTTGTGTGTGTGTGTGCGTGTGTGTGTTGGTGTGCATGCATCTGTATTTGTTGGTCTGTGTAAACTAGATTAGCCAGACGTTATTACCTATGTGTGCATTTACAGTAAAAACACGAATATGGGGCATGGAGTTGCACGATAGATTGCGTGTTAATCCCTGGACTGGGTTTAGAGCTAGTAGTTCCTGTTGCAAATGCACTCATTAAAAAACTATGAAGTTTTGAATTAGAAGCGGTTTAGTCACCATATGTTTATGTCAGTCAACATAGACGAAGACATAAAAATTGTAAAGACTCACTAATGTACACGCAGGAGACTAAAAGATTACGGCAATGTATGCAAGAAGATCAAAAACACTTTCAGGTTAAAGCTGGACCGGCTCTCCAGCCAGTGTGACATGGCAAATAAGCTTAAGATCACTCATATGTTCCACATGTTAGCTTCTGTCTGCCAGCTGTTTGGACTTGCTATCCCTCCTCTTCCTTGTCCACATTTTATGCTTACCTTAGATTTTTTCTGAGAAATCAATTGGTGTGCCCTAGATTTTCATTTTTTATTTATTTACTGAAGTGACATGAGGCACCATAAAGGACGATATGCAATATGGAAGGCAATACATTTTATTTATATAACTTAATCGTTTTTTTTCTTCTTTTTTTTTCAAATGAAAAATGTCAAAAAAATTAAGACAAACTTAAACCAGTTTTCAGAGGCTAAGTCTTCACTGCAGCTGCTTCTTTGTAAAAAAAGCTGCACAGCATTGCCAGTACTCAAATGCAGTGAAGGGGACTAGGGGACAAACAGAAGCACTAACAAGTCGTATTTCATTATATTGTTGTTGTGTCAGATAATTTACACTTTAAATGATGAAATGCATCATTTAAATTGTAATTTTATATGATATAAATCTAAAAAATGAACCCTCACCCCAGGAAGCGATCCAGTGTTCTGACAGGTTGTTTTTGTGATGAGATGTATTGCCTCCATAACTGATCTATGAGCTCCAATAACACATTAAAGCCACAGTCTCATCCAAACCCTGGTGGGCAGTGTTTGTATACAGGAAGCTGGTGGGGGCACTAGCAACACTTACTGTTGGCAGATTCAGCCTGTTGTACTGCTCATAGTCTCTGGGGTTCAAGTAAAAAAAATAAGAGGTACTATTATAGTGCTATCTTGTGTTTCACCTTCTTCTCTGTCTTTCTCCATCCAGCTCCAGTCATTCCTGCAGGTCAGCGTGTCCCAAGTGCGGATAGACGAGTGTCCCAGCTCAGAGTGCGCCGGGACCGGCGGCTGCACTAACGTTTTGAATGTGCGAGATACACCCACAGTGGTGGATTGTGGGACTATGAGTCTTGTATCTGTGACCGTGGAATCCACAGCTGTGTGCTCTTGCACAGGTAGAGAGCAGTCCCATCAGCCCTGCGCCGCATATCCCAGGAACCCCTGCTTCAATGGTGGAGTGTGTATGGACACTCAGCATGGCTACAGGTGAGTTGAAAATGAACATCGCACCCACCAACAGAGCCTAAAGCACAGTGTTTGGTAGCAAGCCATCACTTCTTAAAATAATAAGTGAAATAACAAATTACATACAAATGATGACATTATGATAGTTGTCATCACAAAATGTTGATAGTTGCTTTCCCTGAGGTAGCAGCAAAAAGCAAGATTTATTTTTCTCTGGCTGAAAATACTTCTTTCACTTGGACTTTATTGCACCAACCGAGGCAATAACCTAGGACACTGTTTAGTTTACCTAATAATTTACAGGAACTCAGAGCTTCGATATGACTAAAGCAGAAACTGCTGAAAAGGAAAAATGTGAATAAATGAATACAATGATGCAATGTCCTGAAACTTTTAACATATAAATGTGCTTTCACTGTGAGGGTCATTAGTGAAATTATGCTTTTGGTTCGATTTTACTATAACGTGATCTTGACACGTTCACATTCAAACGTAGACATGTATTGAGTTTGTTTGACGACTGTGTAATATGCAGAATTCTATTTTTTTTCCTAAAAGAAATCACAGACAAAATCATTCTGGTATTTATTTCTCACTGAAACCCAAACTGTAACTGTGGTTTAGGAAGCCAGCAGAGTGAGATAGAGAGAGCTGCGACAATAGGAATAAAGGGCTGGAAATGAAAAAATTACAAAGATTGCAAAGGGTAATTTTGGACATGATTGTACAGTAGATGACTGTACATGTGTATTTCTGCTTGTGTGCAGTTTTCGAAATTAAGATTAAAGCTGTGTGTGTAGGGAACTCATTTAACACCGCAGGCTATTCTTTTTTATTTCGTCACTGGAGGTTTCACTCTCTGTCTGGTGCTCTCTCACTGCCGGTCTTCTTTGTTGTTGCCAGGCTATGGAGGTTAAAATTTGAGGTAATTATTTTAACCTTTGTGAATCTTGTAATGCTTGTGTTTTTGATCATGTCTGTCTGAACAGCTGAGATTAATGGAGCTTTATACATGGTTGGTATAACAAAGTTCAACCATGTTGCTTTAATCAAAATAACAAAAAATTGGGTATAGTTTAGGTTTTTAGGTCTTATATACGCTTACATAATTACATCATTATTTGTGTCACTCTGCATGAACTAATGTGCAGGATGATGGATAAACTTATGTAGTCCTTTTGTCTGTCACTTTTTTTTCCTTTTCCTTACATTTTCTGGGATGGAGCTATGTCGTTACCATGGAGCCCTTTACTTTTTTCACATTCTGTTATGCACAAATCATTTAAATTCCCTTTTGTCCCTCGTCAATCCACAGACTGTAAACATTTGGTCACATTTTGCGACCATGTTTGGAGTCAGTGCTTCTAAATTTTATAACTAGGAGCACGTTTGTTTTTTTTTAAATCATCATCATGTATCATGTGAAACACCAGGAGGGAGCAAGAATTGATGTGTGTGTGAGAGAGAGGGAGGGAGAGAGAGAGAGAGAGCGAGATACAGAGTGATAAGAGAGCTAATACGAGACTCTTGTCATCATGTCAATGCTGGATGGGGATAATTTTTCACGGGCCATCTACCTGTGTCCGGTCCATAAGCACTGTCGCTCTCACTTGGTCCTTTAGTGACAATGAAACAAACTCGATTCATTCAGACCCTCCTGAGCCACTACAGTCCCAAATTTCTGATGAGGACAATTCAGACAATCTTGTGGCGAAAGAGGCAAAGACCCGCTCTCTCCAACGGGAATAGTGTATGTGGCTGAGATATTGCAAAGAAAGGACAGCAGTGTATTGTGTGTACTGCTCTTGGTGTGGCCCAACATTTGCGGGGAAAATGACGTTTGTCGACTCGGCCGCAAACTGTAAATATGAAACACTTGTAAAGCACAATAACGGCATGAGACATAAAGCGTGCATGGACAGATGCACTGATGGTACTGCAGCACTTTAAAGGCAGGAGTCTACTATGGTCTGCGGAAGAGGCTCAAATGAAGATCTAATTCAGTGCAGCCTATCACAGCGCAAAGGAAGAGTTGCCATTCACTAAATTCAAGGGTCGCATTGAATTGTTAACAAAGAACGGAGTTCAGGTGAGTCCACCCTACAGCAATGACACAGTGTGTGTGCAGTTCACTGGAGTTATAGCAGATTCACTGAAGAAGAAGTGTAAAGATTAAGGATTTCACTTATTTGCTCCTCGGGACTGATGGTGACACTGATGTGTCAACCAGAGAATGTGAAGTAGTCTACATGGATCCTGTATCAAGGGAGGCTGGGAATATTTAGATTGGCCATGTTGAAGTCCAGCATGCAAATGCTGAATCTATGCTAGTTACAGTATCAGGGCATGGAGCGTATGTTTTATCAGAAAAAAGAGCTGTGGTGGAAGAAGATTAAAATTGATAATACCAAAAATATATTTATACATACTTCATTTGATATATAAATAAAACAATACAGAATATGAAGTTCTTGTATTGAATGTCAATGTGACTTAAGAGGTCCCCCTAAATTTTGAGTAAGGATCTCCGATGTGACCAGATGAAAAACTTGGTATGGATCCCTGAATCTACGCTCAATACTGCATAATGACAAAGCGAAAACAGAACATTTTGCAAATTTATTAAAAAGAAAAACTGAAATACACATTAACATAAATATTCAGACACTTTATTCAGTACTCAGTTGAAGCACATTCGACAGCAATTACAGCCTTGAGTCCTCTTGGATACGACCCATCAGGCTTTGTACATCTGGATTTGGGGATTTTCTGCTGTTCTACAGATCCTCTCTGGCTCTGTCAGCCGGGACGGGGACTGTCGGTGGTCGGCCATTTTCATGTCTCTCCGGATATGTTTAATTGGGTTCTGCAGACCTTTGGACCCCACTGTATGAAGCGTGGTCTTTAAAGCTGTAGTAAATGTTATTGTAAAAGTAACTCATGCGTTTTTGGCAGCTGTGGAACAATACACATCAGTACGATATGCACATGTAGTGTCGATCACCACAATGGTGTGGTTCACTGCCTAATATTTTTTAATTTTTTTTATTGAAGTCTGTAGGTCAGAGCAAGGAGTCGACTATTTGTGGGATCAATTTACCGTTGGTGTTGATCCTGTTCTCCTGTTCCCCTGTTCCCCCACCTTAACACTGTTTTGTGATTTGTTACTTCATCAGTACGTCAGTCGAATGTTTCCATTCATTTCTCAAGATTTTGATTATTCAATACATTGGTTGTGAGGTTGTGTGTGTGTGCGGTTTGTTAACTGTTGGAAGGGTCAGCCCATTTATGAATAATTTATGTGCTTATATAGATCGTTATTGTCAGCAGTAACAGAAGAATTCAGTGTTTATATTTGTGTGGTGTTCTGTATGCTAATGTTTGTGTATGTAACTCACCCCCATACTTACCTGAGTAGGTGGTATGTTCCAGTTATGTGCGGAGGAGAAGGTAAAATACCATCCAGTGGTCAGTAGGGAGGAGAGAAGGTGGGCGCTCGCTGTGAGGTCGTAGTGTGTTTGGTTGTTTTGGCTTAAATTGTTTTTGTTGAATTCCCTGGGGATAATTTTTCCTCTGTTTGTTAATATTTTTGGAATAAATATTCCTTTTTTGAGCATGTACACCAGCCTGCCAACCTGCTTTTTGGCAACATCCCTTCAAAGATTTCCAGTGCTCAAATATCATTGTCTGCCCTTTATATGAGATGGCGGCACTACAAGCCCTGAGAGGAACGCCATCTAAATCTTTAAGTTAACATACCAGTTGACATATCGGTTCTGCACACACATGCTTTCATGTGGTTTCAAGTAATATTAGCACAAAGATTTCCCCACCATCAAAGACAGGAAATCTTGGCTATTTGAGAAGCTTAAATTAAATGTCATATCAATTTTTTTTCAATTTTTATCAATTCTTTTTTATTATGGTGAACTAATTGGAAAGAAAATCAATAAGGAATAATCTCAGGACATGAGAAATATGTTTGTATGGCTAATACACAGGTGTGGTTTTAAGTCTCTGCACTGCTTGTGAGCAGAATCAGGCAGGGGAAGCAGACATAACAAATATAGAGAAATCCCAAGCAACTCATGCTGTCACTGAAAAAGAAAGCTTGCATTAATATAGCAGGCATGTCTTCAGGTTTTGAATGCACCCTCTTGTTGCATCAAGATCAATAAACATCCTGTAGTGCGTGCTTTATGCCAGCTTTTTGGTTCTGCCAGACATGAAGAATTCCCAAATTCAGCAGCTTAGCTGGTCTACTACCTGGCTTTCAGACTTAACAAGTTGTAGACTGTGGGATGTGCTGTCTGCTGTTATGTTGGAAAGAAGTACGACACGGTAAATAAGGCTCCGGTTAGGCTGATACTGTTATTCCCACTTCAAGGAACCCTGGCGGTTTGTGAAGACGGGAGTGAGAACTTATCATATGGAATGTTTTTCAGCCTGAACTAAAGAATGAATTCATTTCCAGCTTTCAGTAATGTCTAGACTGGTGTGATACTGAGAAGGAGAGCTGGGGAGATGATGGAAGAGAAAGGAGGAATTAGAAGGAAATTAGAGGAATAAACAGAACCTCAAAGCATATGCTTTTGAGACTGTGCTGCCAGAATGAAGGCAAAATGCCTGTGGTGATAGTGTGCAACTGTGTGCGAATGCGTTCATGCTGTGTTTAGTTTGGAGGCAAATTCTTTCTCAGATGATTTTGGTGATTAAAAAAACGTGAAGGAAATGAACACATCAAAACAAACGACCTGCCCAGTGGCGCTAAAGGAAATTTTTATTTAATACTATGGCAGAAAATGTTCTAATAATCCCAGAACCGTCGAGCTCGTAAACTGAACTCCCAGGTCTTAACATAACAGCTTTACATAACAAATAAAGCTTTTCATCTGGCACCATCATCAGGTCAGTTGTTTAAATTTTACATTACATCAGTTTATGACTAAATACCTGCAAATTCTAATGACATTTTCATTTGCCTCGGCTTTACTTTGTGTTCAACTCTAATTAGCAAATATTAGCATGCTGAAGTGCTAAACTGAAACTGTGAACATGCTAGCTGACATTAGTATTTAGAACAAAGCACCACTGGGCTTCAGTACAGGCTCACTGAGCCACTAGCTTTAGATGCTCAGGCCTTGCTAACACCTGGTATTTTGCTGCTCTACAATGAAATAAAATTTTAGTCTTTTGAAATAGCTAAATATATTTAGTTTGTTATGAAACTGTTGGGAATAATCAGACTGTGGCAGAGTACTTCAGATGCGGCCCAGGAAGCATTTGCGTTCACATTGCTAAAAGAAAGTGGACACATGTGGTCCAGACCACCTCTGAATGTGGTCTGAGTGATCTGATCTCAAATGCGTCTTCACTGCATCTTGAGAGCATTCACACTTGAACTTAAAGCTGTCCACTTGTGATCTTGGGATCGGATCACCTGAGACGGATGTTAATGCAGGTCTGAACAGGGCCACATGTGGCCGCATTCTTTTCGCATTGTGAATGCAAATGCATCCTGGGTCACTGAAGTACCGCCTATTCAACTGACGTCCTCTGCCACAGTCTAATTAGCATATTGTTTCGCTCAACCCCTCCATGGGCTGCTCGCTCTCTCTCTCTCTCTCACACACACACACACACACACCAACACATTGGCAACAGACCCATCTGTTGTAATCGGACTGCCTAAAAACAGCAACGCAAACGTGTTTATTTGCATACACAGCGGGGAAGTGAGATCTGATCACACGTGGTCACTCGAGACGCATGTAGAGACACATTTTAATGTCAGGTGTGAACTGACACGCCTAGAGCTGACACGCCTAGAGCTGTTCACTTGTGATCTGATCACCTGAGATGTATGTTAATGTCAGGTGTGAACACAGCCTCAGTCTTGTTTTAATCACCATATCAATAAAACATTCATGCTAAGCACAGAGTGGGGAGAGTGGAGTGAAAACGGACTGGCTACAGGATGTACCACAAACCACAAGGGTTCATCACTTAAAGGAGAGAGATGCTGAAAGCATTACAGCATCCATACATCTGTGAGCACAGTCCCGGAACGCACATGCAGCGAGCTCTCAACCACACGCTGAAAGACAAGCAGAGAGGGCCGGTAAAGAGACAGATGGGGTCGGTAAAACCTTAATGGATTATTTGACGGTCCACCAGCCCACATTATTATGTATGAAACTGCCAATCAGTTTATTTACATATTAACCGAAGGAGTGGGAACGCCACTCCAGATTGTTCAGGCCGACTCCAACCCCTCATTAGCACCTAAGTCCTCCTTTACTCAAAAATGTATCTTGATTTTTTGTTACCTCACTTTGGATGTTTGACTCTTTTTTTTTTTTTTATTATTTGAGGTGCGGAGTTTGACACTGGAAGGCTGTTTTCACTTTCATTGCTGAAATAGGAAATTTCTCTGCTCACCCTGAATAGATACATACGTTTATACAACAGTTAGTTTCGACCACGTTATTTGATTGGAGTCATGCCATGAGCGCTGATATAGAGTCTTTAAGCCTTTCAGCTACATGTATCACTCCGCTTTACAGCTGTTCCATTAACCATTAATCAGCGTTACAATAATGGTCGTCATCTATTTTAGATTGTAACAAACTTTGCTAAGATAAATATATTATACACACACACACACACACACATATATATATATATATATATATATATATATACTGTAGTATAAAAGCAATATCACACCAGAGGGAGTGATGTTGTACTGAATATCAGCACGGCTGTGATTGTCTTTAGTACCTATGTCTGAATCACGGTGCTGATATTCAGTACAACAACAATCCCTCTCATTTGATATTGCCTAAATGACATGTTGTGACATCACAGCTGGTTTGGAAGCCGGTGGTCCAATATGCAACTTACACAAGCAGAACGTAGAAACTTGAAACCTCTGGTGCACATACACTGTAACTGACTTTTCAGTAAATTAGAAGGCAAGTTGTGTCTAGTAGTTAAAGTTTTGAAATTAAACAAAGTTTGCATATGCATAGATTCTGTTATTATTCAGTGATGGAGAAGGATTTTTAATGGAGTAATTAACCATAACAATAAACCATATCTGTCTGTCATGTCTGGAGGAGATCTTGAAAATACAGCAAGGAATACAGATGTGTAAATATTTCTTTTACCTTTTCAAATTCTTTCCACATATTTCCTAAATATCCTGCTGACATGATTGGATTTATAAAATTTGGGTAAAAATTACTTGGGGACAGCTGGGGAAAGTCTGACAATTTCTTCTGCACAAAATACCCTTATTAGCGGCAAAGGAAAAGTTTAAAATCTCCTGACGCCTAAGTGTGACTGTGTCCCCTCGCCTCCAGCAACAATTCAACACTTGAGTGGCTCTGGCATTCAGCTTTTAATACCAGTGCTAAAGCTCAACTATACAGCATCTAGTTTTGGACACGGGCACTCACATGCCCACAAAAACATTAAAATGAAAATTATGCAAACTTTAGCACAAGTAGCAAGTGGGGTTAGACGGGAAATGATGTGAGAATAGAGCAACAGTTTTCTTTGCAGCTTTGACGTGTTCCCAGAGACGCCACTGATGTCGATACGGTGATGACACTACAATGTCAAGCAGGTGTACAAGGGATGAGGTGAGGGGAGTCTGCTTGAAATTTGTTGAGGAAAATAAGTGTGTTTTTGTATACACACACGCATACATACATACACACACTAACACACACACACTCACTCCTAAAGCACATAATACATTAAATACCAGTGTATAGCATTCGGGGTGCTCAATTGGCAATAAATGGAATATAATATTCATTAGCGTATATTCAACAAATCTCCTTAAAGTAAGGATCATGAGTCCTTCATGTCTGCACAGGGAGCAAGTCCTCAGACAAACCAATCACTGGCTCTAGAGAGGGTCTTTCATGTCTTTATGTTACCTGAAGGCCACCAAGGAAGGGGTGAGGGGAGGAGTATTCAGTTGGTTGCAATCTGCATCCTCAACGCTAGATGCCATTAAATCTTACACACTGTACCTGTAGATACGTATAAAAGAGATAGAGAAAATAATCATGAGAGCAAAAAGCAAATTCTTAACATAGAAGAAAATAAAATACGACACATAAGAACACCATGGATGAAATGCAAGCACCTGTTGGGGAATTAGCACTAACATCAACGACCCACTAATGAAGTTCTTAAACCTGCTGAGTGGCCTGCAGTGCTAAGTCTAGTGTGATGAGGAGGTTGACAGCTTCGGGATATGTGCTGTTCTGGAACCTGGATGTTCCTGTCTTAATGCTTCTTAGTCCTCTGTGGGAGGGAAGGGAAAATGAAAAGGTTGTTAGAAGGCTGAGAGGAGTACTTTTGAACTTTAAGGCTCTTCTTTTTTGAGATTGTATCCAATAATTCTGTATGCATCAGTTTTGTCCAGCTGTCTCCTGTCCTCAGGAAACCACAAAGCTCTCCACTGCTGCTCTATGCAGCTGCACTATGCCATTCCTGTATATACCACAGTTTTTTCAGTTGTCTTTAAAAGAGAGGTCTCTGGTGTGCTTTCTTGAGAGTAGTAGTTGTGTTTTCCCTCCATTTCAAGGTGGATGAAATTGACACTCACAGGAATTTCTAGCTGACCACTTGTTGAATTTCAGTGTTATTGATGACCAACGATAAGTCATCCAGAGGTTGTTTGCATTACACCATGCATTATTTGCATGCGTTATTTTCAAACCTATTAGAGATCAAACCCATTACCGTGGTGCCATCAGCGAACTGAAACATCCTAACAGGCTGCGAATGGGAAATGCAGTCATTTGTGCACAATGAGCGCAGGAGTGGGAACAGTACACACCCCCTATGGGGTTTGCTAATGCTTGAGGGTTTAGAGAATTTGTTCGACCACCTGCGTCCTCTCCAACAAAAAGTTAAGGACCCATTGACACAGAGACTCGTCAACTCCCATCAGAAAGACTTTTTCATGCAGCCTGGATGGCAGAACAGTGTTAAAGGCTCAACTGTACTCGACAAGCAGAACACTTGCATAGGTTCCAGAGGCAAAAAGAGTGAAGGCACAATGAAACTGCATCATCAGCAGACCTGTTTACTCTATATACAAACTGAAAGGTTCTTGGACAACAACGGAGAGATGTTACATACCAGGCGTTCAAAGATTTCCACGATAACAGATGTCAAAGGAAGAGGTCTGTAGTCATTCAGACAGCTTGGGTTGGCTTTCTTAGGCGCACAATCACTGTGCCAGGGACCAGTTAAAAGTTCATATGCACTATGTTTCATGGTAGCAGATGATACCAGATCAGGGCCTGCAGCCTTCCTACTGTTTTGCCTGCGCAGCAGGTTTCTTGCTTCTTGCTCTCTGGTTCAGATACTGTAGTAGCCCGCCACAGCCCTGTGGTGTCCATAGAGTTAAGCCAATGTTATACTTTATGCATCCATGCATGTGAGGGTCCGCTAGGGTCTGCGTGATATAAATATTGTCATCAGAGCGTGAATGTGAGGCACTGCTGCAGATTTCTGCGTACCAATTGAATTGAATTGGACATATTTTAGCTGCTGTTCTGTGTAGAATTGTGAAATGGAAGTTTGCAACCACCAGGGCCCTTCCTACAGATGACCGTCTGGCCAAACTGAGTTACTGGGCAAGAAGGGCTGTGGCCAGGGAAGTGAAGAAGAATGCAATGGTCACTCTAACACACGTGGTCTTTCTGTAATTGGGAAGACGTTGATACAATGCATTCCATAGATCCTTAATTATCACAAATAAATGCCTTACCCAAACCTAAACCTGATTCTAACCTGAACCTCAAACCATTAAACAGCCCTTTGAAGTTGTGAGGATAGAAACCACAGAAACACACACACACACACACACACACACACACACACACACACACACACACACACACACACACACACACACACAGACAGGACAGTTTGGTAAAGGTGAGCTTCTAGGCAATCAAAAGAGCTTTGAAGGAACATTAAACACTGGCTTTCCTACTTTCCACTGGGGCTGCTTCAATTGAAAGAAATTGCATTCCTTCTTACAACCGTTCATTATAAAACCAAAGTATATTCCTCACACTATAAGTACATGCTTCAGTGTAACATTAACTGGCAGGGGACCAGGCTCTGATTTTGCAGCATTTGGGTTCATAATATTTCACAAGGCCTCAGTGGGTGCAGACATCAGTGCTGCAGTTCCCTGACAGGGTTTAACTGCCTGGCCTCTCCAGTGTTACAGAGTCTGACATGCGGATGAAAAATGAGATTTTCAGAATATTCTTGGTGGAGCCTAACTTGAAACACAGCTCTTGTTTGCCTCAGTTGCGTTATAAATAGAATCAAATCTTTCACAACCTCGTATTAGATGAAAAATCTAGCATGTTAGCTGTCACATGCTGCCAGTTCTTGTTTCGCATCTCTGGCAAACAAGTGAACTGAGTGTCTTCATTAGCATAGCTCACTCTGTGTACAAGGCCAAAAGTGGGGTGAGAGTGTTTCAACAAATCCTTTTAACTGCAAACATGATGACGAAATAAGCTCTTTGGTGCTTCTAGTGGTAGAGGAGACATGGTGACCCTGTTTAACTTTGTGTAATTCAGCCTGATGCTTTGTGTATCCTCAGGCTCAGATCTTTAATGGTGGAAATGAAGGGCTCTTTGCAACCAATTAAACGAAACACCAAGCTTTTATCACTGTCTCAACTGTAACTCCATGCAGAATTTGAATGTTATGATGAAATTAGGAGTCAATTCTCACACTTGCAATGGTACGAGAATAAAGTTGAAATATTTTTCTGTACAGCGTTTATCTCTATGGTGGTTATAGGTAAAGAAAATGAGTCCAACTTGATGTTTCATTAGCCACAGTTTCATTTTGTTTTACCTTTTTTTTTTTTTAAGTATATTTTTTGGGGCTTTTTATGCCTTTATTGGATAGTATAGTAGAGAGAGACTGGAAACGGGGAGGCAGAGAGAAGGGGAACGACATGAGACCACTACACCACACAATGCCCCCGTTTCATGTGACTTATAGCGGGACAAGTTTCCAGAAAACCAGACTAAAGGCAAGTGAGTTTCGCTAATGAAGTAAATTCATCTGGATTACTAGCCACACATTATGCTTTTAGTTTGAATATTTGCTGTGTAGAAGTATCATCATCTTTAAATAAGTTATCTGCCTTCAGACAAAAAGGTTCTGCTTTGAGAAAAAAACTGTTGGAGAGAAATTAATATTTTTTATATTTTTTTTTTGTTTTAATGATGGCAGAATACTGTTCCAGTATCATCTACATAGATTAAGCCTTTAATTTGAAAAGACTTTCACGTCAGAGAGCAGACTCTGAACAACAACCCACTTTGACTTTCTTGCTAAAGTCTCCTTCTTATCCAACTCTGCTTGCAGTATAAGTATAATGCAGCAAATATAACCCTTATAGACTGTAAGAACAAAGCCAGCGGTCTATGTATTAAGTAATGACTGAACAGACTCCTGCAGGAGAGAAATGCTTATATATGTCCGCCTACATTCTTATCAACTGAAGCTACCGACCAAAAAAGAAATAGTTCACACCTGTAAGCTCTGTAAACCATTCTTTTGAAAACCCAAAGAAAATGAAGCATTTTTAAATTTATATTAGCATTGTTCCATAATTTAATCCCAACAAAAAAAAAAACCTCCTCCTTTTTTTTTTTTTTTTATCTTTTTGTACAGTAAACTTGTAAATACGTCTCAGATCACATTTAGCACTTTAGTATATTTGCATCATCTCATCATAGACTGAGTCTTTATATTTCATAGCATTGGAATTTAGAAATGATAGATTGGTGTGGTCATAGTAACCAGCCTTATTAATAATTTGTCAGGCTCGATTTCTGTAGTAAGACTTGAATTTATCCTTGTTTTAAATGTCGACCCACAAACTTCCACACTGTAATTTATAAAGGGAAGTGTAAGTGATTTTTCTTCAATAATTTTAATGATTATTGAAAGAGTTGCCTAGCAAACAGTGCAGTGGTGTCCTCGGTATGCAGGCTCGATAGCTAATTAGCTGCTCAGCTGCAGCACATCAAACATGTACCGTAAACATATCTTGAAATGTCTGGACACTGTTGTTGTCCTTCCTCATCACTGCTATCAACTCACTGTCTGCCCATGACCCACAGCTACAGTTCACGCTTGTTTACTTTGTCTCTCGTTCCCTGTGGTGAACACCTGTCAGTCAAACACAGACGCTGACTTCCCCCTTCAGCTCGCAGAGAGGAAAAGGAGCCTTTCCCATATTTCCCCAGACCTTTTTTTTTTCTTCCATTTTATAAGACAAAACTATCAAGAATACATCTTAAAAAAACACATAGATAATGTTTTAAACTGCACAAAACTCAATTTCAGTTGGACTTTAATGGATCATAGAAGTGATTTCAGTTTATCCTGAAGGGCACATGAATGTCTTACTAAATTTCCTTAAAACTCCTCCAAACATTGTCAAGACATTTCACTCAAAGCCACAAATGCTGCTCTTATGGTGGGGATAGGGGAAAAGTCCGTGGATCACCAAACTCGTTAGGACCGTCTCCCAAATGTGAAACTGTTCTTTCTGTAAGACACAAAGTCAGAGCATCGAAAAAGTCGTTTGAGTTTAATCTCAGTGTACAAAGAAAAATCTCAACCTGCTGGTGACACTAGAGTGAAAGGCAGGGGATCACCTAAAGGTGGGGTTCCATCCATCTGTTTTAATGCGCATTTTCAATTTGTGAGTTTAAAAAAAGAAAAAAATCTGAGTAGGAAGGGGATTTAATATGGACAGCATTGCCTCTGTTCATTTTTGTTTATTTATTTTTATTGAAATGTTGTGATATATCTGTACATATAAGAATCTCAAATCCCGCAGAGGCGGCACTGTTTTGTATTTATTATGTATTCCACTTTATCTTCTCAGACAAAAAGTGCAGCAACAAAATATTATATTTTAACTCTGAGACCAAATTTCATCTTCCAGAAGAAATTATATCATATATCAAAACGCTACAAACAACAGAGCCAGTCCACTCGAGTCAGCTCCCAAAGTATCCTCGATAAAACGGGCGGAGCGAGAACACTTGGAGGTATTTGATCTGTACTTGACTGGATGCGGATTTGGCTTCGAACAGTACTCAGGCTGTGGCTGATGACATTTCACAAGTCTGCTAGAACACAAGAAAAGCCTAATTGACGCTGTGACTGCCCCTACAAGGGCTTTCTTTGTCTCACAGACATGGTGTTCTCTGATGAAACTAAATATAAAGTACACATATCTTCAATTTGGTGGCTGATTTAGTTATTTTTTTTCCCTCAAGCGCGGGTTTGACTTTAACATCTAACAACACTCGACCATGCAGATGCCATAAAATTATGATTATGACTGAAAGAAATGAGAGATTTCAGCTTTGAAGTGATGATGCTTAGAGGAATGTCTACATCCATGTGTACATGCCTTACATATGGAGGGAACCAGTGAGGCACATACATATATAAAGTACATCAGACCTCTAGATAAGAGGTAATAGCAGCTGTTGCTACAGGTGCTCTATACTTAATATGTTCAAATACTTTTTTAATCCTGAGGCAGCAACCGCACATGCACATACAATACTCCCTGTGAACATATGTGAGACCAGATGAACATAAAGTCTCATAGCAAACATATCCACTAAGCTTTCTTGCTGTGTCTTGTAGCAGTTAATTTTACCCTCCAGCTTCATTTAATTAGAAGCAGTGAGTGAAAAGGGCAGGATTTGAGTCTGGCTGGCTGGAGCCAGCGTGTAATCTGGCTCACTGCTGGACCAGAGCAGGATGACTGGCTGGATCCACGTTAGACATAATCCCTGGATTACACACATGCATGCAAACGCACACACGCACACACACACACAAATACACAATTATTACAGATATGGACATTTTCTCCTTTCGTTCTCTCCATGTTAATCTTATCCACAATGTTGCACTGATTTACATATTGGGACACCTATATTGTCTAGAGCACAACACAGATGGAGCAGATATCTTGATTGCTTTACATGCCCTCCAGACCACTGTATTATAGAACACAATCATAGTTTTCATTTATTGTTTTAGTTTTGTTCTTTGTTTTATCCCTGGTTATATTCGTATATCTTTAGACTTCATTACTAAATCAGAATTGTACAGTATGTGTTTCGTCCTCCTCATAATCCACTGAATTTGTATTTCTATAATAATTTTTTATAATGATGACCATGTAGCGTTAAGCCATATTTTAGAATTTACTCTCGTTGAAATGGGGCACCAGTCCTCTATGAGGACAACAATGAATTACTTCATTGCCAAATTTATCAGTCTCATATTGGAAGCCCTATATACATCGTCACCAAGAACTTTCTCCTTTTCTCCCATCATAATTACAACAGTTACTAGAGGTCATCTAACTATAGGTCGTAATAAGCTGCTTTCACGGAAAACCAACAGGGATTCTCCCAAATCCACTGAATTAGTATTTCATTTAAAAGGTTTAGCCTTTACATGTACAGTAAGAATAAATAAGTGGAGAGACATAATTAATCCAGATGATTCCATACAGGGTGTGAGAGGTCTCTAAAGGGAGTATTGAAACATAGTGAATAGTATGTTATGGCCCTCACAGTCACCAGACCTCTAAACATATAAACACCTATCGGAGACTTTGAAGAAAATTGCTTCACCTTAACTTGTGTCTAGTTTAGTGCAGTGGTTCACAGTCTGGGCTTGGGCCCCTCCAAAGGGTCACGCGATAAATCTGAAAGGTCATAAAATGATTAATGGGAGAGGAAATAAGAAAAAGGAAAGTTCTGATTCACAAACCTTTTTCAATTTTGGAACTTTTCTCTAATCTTATTTTTTTAGTTTTGTGAAATATTAGATGATTGTATCATTTGTGGCATCAAGCAGTTGTATGAATGAAACCGTCTAAGATGTTTAGGGTGAAAATGGCTCTTTGGTGGAAATGCTAATAATAGACATCTGAAATATGAAGGGTTTCAACTAGACACTGAAATTTATGCAGGGGGCTTAAGCCAAAAAGGTTGGAATCCACTGACTTAATCTAATTTAAAGACCCCCTCTGATGAAATTCTTTTTAACCTTGTTAACATCTACAGTATATGATGTTTTTTTTAATATAATACAAGACATATCATAAGTGAAATAATCATCAACACCATGACTGAGTGTTTCCAACTTGAACTGCAGTGAACCAATGACATAAAACATAAAAACAGATTCAGACAGTCAGGGATTCATACATCACAAACGTAAAGAACCGATCCTGTCAACTTGCAGGGAAAGAGGGCAGGCGAAATAAACCTGAAAACTTGTCAGTGCAGCGAGAGTTTACATTAGCACAACCACTAACACTGTCAGCAGCTGCCAGTTACATATGCCTTATAATTGCTGATTTCTGGTCACAACAGACTCCTCATCTGAGCCTGGGTCTGACTGAGGCTCAAACATGTGGCTGAGTCTGTCTGATGTTTCCTCCTCTAACTATCTTGATACTTGCTTTTTCACCTGTCAACATGTCATCTGCCTGGTGGGTGGGGCACAAGGCCTGATCCAGAATATGTCAGTGAGGAAACGTAGATGTACTTTCAGCCCCAGTTTTCCATTTTGTTAATTTTTTATGTGGGAGAACCATGTTCAACAAGATATTTATCATAGCAGAGGATTTTTAGATGGTTTAAAACACTTGAGTAAATGTACTTAATTACTTTCCACCACTGGCAGCGTCTACACTGTAGGCTTAGCAAGACCTTTAATTAATATGCATGCATTGTTTCACAGGTCATGACACCTTTAACTCTTCGTACCTGGATGTGGACTTGCAGACATTCTTCTCCACTGATATAATCTTCTACTTTGCAGAAAAGCTAATATGATTATTTGATAGTTAACAGGTGGAGCCTAAACTATAAACCACTAGTGTGGGATACATGCACATCTGGATGCAGAACTTCTATTTCAAGTTTACGAGCACTGTGATTGAGTGTAGATGATGCTTCTAACGTCTGTTTTGGAGACTTAAACACATAAAAGATGACTTTTACTGATTGGTCACAATATTGTTACTGCCTACCCTAATGGCGCGGGATGGGGGAGGGGGACTTTGTTAAACAGGTGAAAATGGTGTTTCATTTTGTCCTGCTGAATACAGTGAACATGACTCAAATCCGGGAATGACAAATCGCAGCTTCCGCTGTCTCAAAAATATCGTGCTGCATGTCTTTCATGAAAAGCGAATGTGGGCCAGAATGGAAGAGCTGAAAATGTTTCTTTGTGAAGTATCAGCCAAACAGATGACAGGCAGAGAACAAGGCAAAGCGGGCGACGATGTCAACCCAGAGACATAGATGCTGCATGATTGTCACAATTTCAGTCACACGACACTACCTGAGCTCTGTAACATCTGCTGTGTGATCCTCCAGGTTCAGTGAAGGAGGGGAGATGAGACACGGCATGCCAGGGAAGGGGAAAATCTGGATAGAAGGGGGAAGAGAGGAGAGAGGTAAAGGAAATTAAAAAAAGAGATAGGTAGTGAAAAGTGATGAAGAGAATGAGAGAAAAAGGGAAAGAAATGGTAAAACTAAAGACAGAAAGTAAGGGTAAAAGAGGTAAAAGGAGACCAGAGGAGTGCAGAGTAGGGGGAGAAAGGAGGAAATGATAAGAGAAGATGGAAGCAGAGAAGAGTAGAAAATAAGAAAGAGCACAAGGGAAGTGGAAGGAGAAGAAATAATACATGTAGATAAGATAAAAGTTAATACAAGATAGAATTGCTGTAGGATAGTTTTTTGTGCCAGAGGCTTTCAGATATGACCCCAACTGCGACACATACAAACACACACAAATACAGACAAACAGATTACGGCCCAAGATTGGAGGAAGAACATGTAGATAATCGAGGCACTGGGATTAATAATGAGATTTGGTGAATGAGGGGGCTGTGGGTTGGGGGTGGGATTACAGCTCCCGGTCCGACGTTAACAAACGCAATTCCCAGCAGACAGCGAATGAGCAAAACAAAGCTGCCTTAAGAGGATTGAAGGGCTTGGCCATTGTGACTAAAACTATGTCTCAGATTGTTTTGCGCTCAGAGAATTAGGATGACTTTGCCAAAATGGAAATACATGCGCGGATGTTGTCCTGATGCCTGTAATCATACACAATTATGCACACCCACATAAATTATCGGTCTGTGTGAACAGAGGTAAGGTTTAGAGCCTCTGAAGGTTTTTTTTTTTCTATAACATTAATTAAGTAACATTCACATTTTAGGTTAGGGTTTTAACACTCAGAAATTCAACAAGTCTAATCTGCTTCGTCACGCACACACACGCACACACACACACGCAATTCACTGTATATATGTAGAAGAGTTTTAATTCATGTTTATAAATGATTTTCCACACCTACAAACGCTGCTAGTTTAGTGACCATTTGTGAAGAATGTAAATAATATTAAGAACTTAAAGGAGCTAGTTGTATGTTTTGCTATTGCTACATAGCCAGTGTTACAATTAACAACTGTTTACTTTACTTACAAGTACATTACTTTACTTTACTTGACTTTACTTTACAGTACATGTTTAGCTTCTCTCATGTAATTGCTACTTACCCTCTACTCCTGTGCTTTCATGTTACATTAGCACTGTTTGTATGTAGCATGTTTGTTTGTCTGCTCGTCGGTTTCTCATGTGTCTCAAGGCAGTGAAGTGACATGTTCCTGCTTTATTTGCACAAGCAACATGTAATATGCGTAAATTGCATAATTTCCTACTCTGTGTGTGTGTGTGTGTGTGTGTTGTGTGTGTGTGTGTGTGTGTGTCTGTATGTCTTTTCTCAATCCTGGATGAGAGCAAAGGAAGGAAAATGAGCAACAGAACAGAGGAACGTTTGGATGAGAAATGAGCTGTCTACAGAACACCAATGAGATGTGTGTATGTGTGTATGCATGCTCACAATTTTGCAAGCACACATCACTGTGTGTGGTTTTGCAGATTCCACAGGGCTAAAATTCAGAATATCTTGAGAAGCAGTTGAAGTGTGAATAACACAAACCAATGAAAAACTCACTTATTAGTAGTGGAGGAATTGCCCTGGAGAAATACCTTGTTTCTCTGAGCCGCGTGTTCATGCGTGTAGTCTGGAGGGAGGCTGTGTGTGCAATTTGTATATGCAATAATTGCCAACAACAGGTGGATTGGCTGAGGGGAATTTTTTTATTTTGCTCCAACAATGCATGGCTTTCTCATCAGATTCATATAGAGCTACTAAACTGTGAAGGGTGGAAGAGAAAAACTAAAGGAGGGATATTGAGATTCAGATGAATAGGAGAAAATTATGCTGGGATTTGTTTAGAGTCTTGAAGTTGTAAGTCTTTGCTGTTGCTGATCGACTGCATTTTACAGTTTTCTTGGTCGTTTCTGCTTCTTGATTTTTTTATTTATTTCACATCCTCATCCATGACAGATGATGAGAGATGGAAGGGTTAGAAAACTGTGCTCCATTCAGTTCTTTTGAATGCGGTACAGTAATGTCTTTTGGGCTTCATTAAAGATGCAGGAGTATAATGTACAGTGTAGCGTTAACGCCATATTTTAGAATTTACTCTCGTTGAAATGGGGCACCAGTCCTCTAGGAGGACAACAATGAATTACTTCATTGCCAAATTTATCAATCTCATATCGGAAGCCATGACTTCTCGATTCAATGGATCTCCAGTCTCTACGTCAAAAGAATACAACAGGACAACAACTGGGTGTAAATAAAGGAGTTTATTAACTAAACTACAGAGTAAATGCAAGGTGTAATAATCATAAAGATGAACATAATAATGAAATGAGCAGTGTGATGAGTTGGCAATGGTGGGAGAGAATATGTTATGGCTATACACTATGGCTATACAGCTAATGATGCTACGTCTACGAATCAGGTTTGATGATTAAATATTGCTATATTTCGACATCAACCCAGAGTGCAGAGTGTTAAGACCGGCCTACTGTGAGTTGCGCTGTAGCTGGAGACCCTCGGCTGGAACCCAGGTGGCTGTGGTTGCCATGGTAACCCTGGAGATGCGGGATCTGGGTGGATTCTCCTGGAGGCCGTGTCCCGTTATCACGATGACGGATTCTGCCGGTGTCTCAGCGGTTCAGCTCTGGTGGAGTTTGCCAGGAGACTTTCTGTCTCGGTCACTCTTGATTTCTGCTCGGCTTCTCTGCAGGCGGTCGTGCAGATGTTATCTGCTGGTGTCTCTTGCTGGTTGATGCGAAATAAACTCTAATGTTCTTCACTTTGGCTGGATAACTTTAGAGGAGACTGCCGTTGACCAGATGACTCTAAAGTTGTCAAAATCTTCAAAAAAGAAAACTTGATGATTAAAAGTTACAAAATTACTCTGAGGCACTTCTGTTGCTTTGGTTCAGTTGGTCTTGACTTGGCTTATAAAAATAAAAGATCGCGCATGTCGACAAAAATGACGTTACCTGGAGCTTCTGGCAAAGAAAAATAAAAGACGCGAAAAGTGCAAAAATGACTAAGAGCCATGAGTTTGTGGCTAGCAGCTTAGAGCTAAGAGTTTCCATGGCTACAGAGCCGGGCTTTGAGCCGGGACTCTGAGCTTTGAGCAAAGATCTCAGCTTCTAGTTTCTGCATTGTTTCTCGCTTCTCGCATCTTCTTGTCATCTGGGTTTCTCTGACTTTTCTTTCTCTTCTGGTTTCTGGAATTCTCCGAACTTTGTGACTATGGTTGAATTGATCATGACTGTTTTCTGTATAACTGTTCTCCAGTTGTCTGGTGTCCATTGGTTAATCCTCTGGAGCTGGCCCTTTGACCTTTGGTCTGGTTCTGTGTCGTTCGGACATGCTTAACAGCATGGTCTGTTTGTGGAAGAGGGGTCCTTTGTCTCTGTTTCCTATCAATCTGATAGTTTGATGGTGGGAAGAGTCACAAAGTGTCAATTGTGGGTCCGTAACTCTGCATGTCCTTATAATGAACTTCCTTAATGGCTTGTGACTGATGGCAGGCCACGTATGTACGCTACAACAGTCACATTAATGTCAGCCACATCCTGGACCTGAATGTTTTTGTTTTGCTTCTTCTTTCCTGCTTTCTACAATTACAGTGATTAATTAATAGATTAGAGGAATACATTTTAGTTTAGGGCACAGCACATGCATTTGTATTTGGTTATCAGGGTATTAGTTCTCATCTGTCTGTACTAACTGTATGTGTTGTATGCTGTGGAGCCTGGGAGGTGTCATGGTGGAGAATTTGTGGTCACAATTGAATAATCTCTACTCTGGAATTCATAATTCATGTGCACAATTTATTTGCACCCTCAATTCAGTAATTTGTGCACAAAAATAACTAATTCATGCACACTAATTTGTGCACACTAATTATCAACCAGGCTTAATCAGCACAGAGGACAAAGTCTGAGTCAGTCTTTTTTTTTTTTTTCCCACATCTCAATGATTGGTCCATAAACATTACAGAGAGTGTAAAAGCTACAAATTGTGCTGCTTTAGTTGACAGAGACACTCGCACACAGAGACATCTCATCAACTTCCTGTTGAGCTCTGTTGAGTTTCGCCTTTTTCCTTTTCCATAACCTGTTCCTAGGATTATGTACTTGAAGCCCTCACACATTAGGAGGAACAATAGGCGCAGCATGTTTCCAAATTTCGAATCAGGCTGTGCACATTTTTAGTAATCTCATTAATTATCCCCTCTTGGTGACACAAGTCAAGATGTAACTGTACATGACCTTCTCTGCGTCAGACAGATAAGCTATAATAGAGATTCCCTGTTTATCTAGTCAAATGGTTTGGAATGGGCAGACCCTGAGCTCCATCAAGTCTCTCGGATGGAGAGACGTTTGTTTCTTTTGAGTTGCAAAACATTTTTTTCCATCTGCCAAATGTATTATCACAGGAAGCTTTCAATCAGCAAGTCATATACATATACATTCAACTCATATAGGTTGTTTGTAGATCTGTAGAAGCATACCAGACCATGTCATGTTGTCATGGTAACAACAATAAACATGTGGTTGAGGCTGTGGAAAAGTCACGGTTTTGTTTACATTTAGGCACAAATACTGCCTTGTTAGGTTTAGAGAAAGATCTTGGTTTGGGTTATTTAAGTGCTTTCCTTAGGTTAAGAAGAACCTTTGTCGTCATGGTTACAATAATAAACCTTCTTTCCCTCTTAGTAATTACTATGGTTACTGGAGGACTTTTTCTCTTTCTGGAGGTCAGCCTCTTTTCAGTTTTGGTTAAATGGAATGTCTCAGTGGTTGAAGTGGTATGATTGCGTGCAGAGATGTTTCTATATACTGGACACAACATGTCTAAATAATAAAGTACATAACAAAATATGGTGGTGAATAGTGAGAGTGAAAACAACTTCTTAGTGTATCACATATATCATGACATCTCACAGAGTTTAATAGAAATGCTCCAACAGATTTGACGGAGCTCAGGCTCCATCCTTGTACAAACCCACTGGTAAAAGCTTGTAACGGGGGGAAGGATACTGAGAGGTTCCAAGATTGTTTTGCACCAAAAAACAATATATCAAATTATTTCTTAAGACAACAATATTGATTTATTCATGGCACATATTCTAAAATTACACATAAAAACTAGTTTGTACCTCTAGGCTTCTTAAAGTGATAGTTCAGGTTAGTTGATGTGGGGTTATGTTAGGTAGTTATCTGTAGTCAGTGTGTTACCTGCAGTAGATACGGTTCAGTGTGCTCTCAGTTTGGAGAAGCAGCTGGGAGCACTGGCACAGAAGCTGAGCGATGTACTACATTGATGGAGCGATGGAACTACATTTTTTTCAAAGCACACCTACTCTTAGCTCTGTCCGGCTCAAACAGCTGATCTGCAGAGTAAAACATTGCGTGCCGTAGTTGCGCGCGTGCATAGGAATACTCTAGTTGAATGGTTTACAAACTGTAGTTCTAAAGAAAAGGACTGTTTGACGGCAAGATAAAGTGGTGAAAATATTCCAAAGCGTAAACTTTTTTCTTTTAATTTGGGCATTTTTGTGGCTAAAATACGTTTTTGCTGATGGCCCTGTCCACAGCAGCTCATCATTCAGCTTCTGTGCCGGTGTTCCCGGCTGCTTCTCCGAACTGAGAGCGTGCTAATCTGAATCTGCTGCGGCTGAAACACTGACCATTGATAAGTACCTCGCACAACCCCACGTCCAATAACCCGAACTGTCACTTTAAGGACCCTCCTAGTCTCATGTTCCTGCTCCTGGGGTCGTCAGTTCTACTGTTCCCAGCACTCCGACAAATCTGTGCAGAAATATTAATGTTTTCTACTGACAGTACAATCAGCTGGGCTCTTGTTTTACTGTTGTTTTTGCTTTCTCCACTGGATGACACAAGTTTTTCTTTTAGTTTTGTTCAAATTGAAATATCCCGCCTCCGCTTGTTTTGTTAGTTTGAAAGCATTGATCGCACATCATGTTGTACAAAACAAATGTCTTTATATAGTTTCATCCTGTTGGTTACTTTTTTTGAAAGTCTGAACATACACTGACAAATATGAGAAGAATGGTTGGTTGAGATAAATGGGTCACATGGAGAAAAAAGATCAAATTTGCAATATAAGAAAGATGGTAGAATAAGTGAGAAAGGATTGAAAGAGGGAGGAATTAGAGGGAAAGATATTGCATTTAGGAACCCAAGGGTGAAACTTTGTTGAAGAGAGGAGGTGAGAGGTAAAAGTTTGACAGGAAGTTATAGGACAAATGAGTGCGTGGATGTGTGGGAATACAGAGAGAGGAGTTTTCTAGCGATGCAGTGATTCTCCCCATGGTTTTGCCACTAATGAGAACATCTGCATCAGTAAAACAGCCGGAGTGAGAGAGACTGAGAGATAGTCGGAGGGGATGGGTGTCTGAGAGGCTAAACAACAAGACTTAGACAGATGTGCAGAAAAAAACGTTGAAAGACTAAAATACAGTAAGTGGTTCAAAAAAAAGGGGGGGGGGGTTGGGATCAGAGGAGTATTTTACACTAACTAGTTTCGGAAGGTAAGAAAGTAACCAACTAGTCAAGAAAATCAAATTGTCAATAACAGGCACATAAAAGTCGAAGTCATCTATTTATTTAATTCACTAACTCATGTAATTTTGGCTCTTGGTTTGCTCTTCTCCTCAAGGTGCCAATGCTCAGCTCAGTTCGAAGGGCCTGAGTGCCAGCAGAACAAGCACAGTTTCCATGGCAACGGCTATGCCTGGTTTCCTCCCATGATGCCTTGTTTCGAGAGTCATGTGTCGCTGGAGTTCATCACGGACGTGGCTGACGGACTGCTGCTGTACAGCGGCCCCTTGGCTCAGCTGCAGGCCTGGGACCACGAGGACTTCATGGCCATAGGTAGGAGCTCAATTATACGTCCAGTCTGGCTCTGGACTCTGAATTCTTCACTGTGTGAGGACAGCTGTAACTGAGATGAGATGAAGGAAATCATTTTTACTTTGCATTTAATTGATTTAACATTTTTGGACCAGCAGGTAAATGTCCTCAGAACAGGAAATGAGTATAAGTCCAAAAGCTTTGTTAGAACAGATGTAGAGGCAGAAGAAGGAGAGTTCAGGGAGACTATATTTACCTTTAACTGTGTCTTTAGAGGAACAGCAATAGCAAATAATTATATGTTTGGCTTTTCTGGCTTATCTGCCATATATGACGTTTTAGCATTTAGTCAGACGCCACTGATTTCATTTCAACAAATTGATGTGACTTAATGCCAGGTTTTAAAAAAAATATTAAAAAAATAAAGTGTTTTGCCTAAGGGGGGCATTAATTCAATAAGTGGCCATTATTACTGTAGGTGAGATGAAGAGTAGAGGGATTTAGTGCGGGAGAAGAGACAAAGCGCAATCCATGCAAACTTGTATCCCAGGGGGTATGTGGGAAATGTATTGTAGCTAGTTGGATAATTAGAGAATAAAAGAATGGAAATAATAGAAATTATGATTTGATAGAAAAAGAAATAGTGTGTGCCCGCAGGCAGCTGGATCACCTGAGCACCATGTATTGTAATTCAAATTGGTGAAAACTTAACTGTTAGAATAAATGGTTAAAAAACATAAAAGCAGTGAGCTGGCAGTTAAGTTCAGACCCATTAATGAATAAATAGTTGAAACATCCATCTTCTGTAATTTTTTATTGTCCAGTGGTGTGAAAACAAATCACCTTTTATGTAATTAAACATGTGGAAAAAACAACAAAATCTGTTTTAAAATATTAAAATAAACACATTTGGAAGATGACAGGGGGTGCCGATGAAGGAGCACTTGAGTTTATCTGCTATGACTCTGGGTGCATATCTGAAAGAAAGTGGTTGTGAACCACCGGACTTCAGCGGTGAAAGTCTGTAGCAAAAAACTAATTAATTTCAGTGGAATTCATCTTGATTTAACCTGTACTTGCAAATTAGTGCTGTTGATCAATAGCAAGCAGTCTTGACAGCGCTAACTTTTGAGGGAATGTAGAGCTGGAGAGTTCAAACTGGAGGAAGCTTTAATAGGTTATTAACTGTGTTGCACCTTCCACTTTTATTTAACACCCTCTGTTGGGGTAAAAAAAAAATGCTCCACATGGGGAAATGGTTTATGACACAGGTGTCAGTTGTTCACGTATGTCTAAACTGTGAACACATTGTCCCATTTGCCCACAAGTTTGCTGTCACATTAGCATGATCATTAGAGCTTTTTTTCCCCCTCTTCAATAAAACTCTGTATCGAATGAAATTATGTAAGGGTTGAAGAAGAAAATACCGGGGGGGGGGGGGGGGGGGGTGAACAGGTTAGCAAGCTGTGGGTGCCACAGTGGCTCACCTGGTAGAGCGCGTACCACATAGGCCATGTCCAGACCACCGTGTCCTGGGTTGAGTACGACCGTGACCCATTGCTGCATGTCATCCCTTCTCTCTCTCTCTCTCCCTGACTTTCCTGTGTCTCTCACTGTCTCTGTCAGAATAGAAAAAATGCCACAAGAAAAACTAAAAAAAAAAAAAAGTTAGCAAGCTTTTGTGAAAAAAAGCTTTTTTTTATGGCATGGCTTGGACAGTTACCTTTGTGTGCTTGACTGAAAAAAAATAACATAGAAATATGTTTTTATTTTAAATTTAATTTAGTTTTTCTTCATTTGAATTACTGAGTTTTTTTTCTTGCAAATTGATGACTTTATAAACCCAAAGAATATTTGAAGGTTTTTTCCTCATAAAAGTTTTTCTCTTAAATTTACCTTTTTATTCTCAGAGAATAGCCAATTTTTTTTTTTCATAAATTTCTGACTTTATTCTCAGACATTTTTTCTTGGCCCTAATGCGCCCTCAGAGTATAGTCACTATGCCACCAAGCTTGAACTCAATATTGTGCGGATTTTGCTGTGCCACTGATATAACTGGATCCTCAGAAATGGAGGCTAAAAAGAAGACCAGGAAACAATTAAAAAAAAAGGACATGACAAATTAAAACAAATTGCATATGTGGTCATCATTAGTTAAGGCAGAAACACAGATGTAAACTGGAGAAAGACATTGTACCTCACCTCCTCCCCTCTTTCACTTATCACCTAAAGACGAATGAATGTTACAAGACAAGAACAGAAATCCATTTCAGCTTTAATTCCCTGTGTGTATTAACTTGCCACAACCTGAGGATTAGGCAGTGACAGTCAGTCTTACACAATTGCTCCCACACGCTCGTTGATTTTGATTTTATTAAAGGTGACACCCCATGCATTTTGATGCGTATTACTTTTAAACAGAATTGTTTTTACAAAAATGCTAATTTAGAAAAGGAAGGCTGTGCAGTGGACAGTCAGTCAAGCACACTCCTGTTACTCACAATGATATAAACCATGGATTTTGGTTAGAAATGTCTGAAGAGTGTGTAAACTGAGCCTTAACAGATTTACATCTCCAGCTCTTAAGGGAGAACGCTGGTCTTTTTCTTTTATTGCTGCGGCAGTATTGTTGAACTTTGAGACAATAAAGCTTGTTGAATTGAGGGCGGACGGCATTATAGACAGACAGAAACGGAGAACAAAATGTCTTGTACATCTTGGTATATTTAGTGTTTTAATCTGAGAGACTCACGCCTCCTTGTCTCTCTCTCGCTACTTCTTCCCTTGCTTTGGTCCTCTCTCTTGGGAGAGATGCTGTTGTTCCATCACTGCCAAAGTAATGTGTGTAGGAGGTGAGGTCCGCCTGGAGAGCCGGATGTGTGTGTGTGTGTGTGTGTGTGTGTGTGCGCACGTTCTGAGCAGGTTCGTAGTTTAAATCCTTGATTATTTCTTTAGCTTTGTTTGGTGTCAGAGGGTCTGAGTATATCTGAAAGCCAGTCAGCGTGTGTTAGTGGATCCTAAAGAGTTAATGGGTTTATTAGTGGAGTAAAGGCTGATTTGTCACTGTGCAGACTGTAATTACAGTCAGGCTGTACATATTTAGAGCTCTAATTAACTTGTTTCAAGGTTCACCTACTGCACGTAACAAATTCATCGTCTGCTGGAGTGCTGGAGCTTAATATAACTGCATTAAAGTATGTATGCGTATATATGTAGGTCTAACAGTGTTACCATGATTTGTCGAGCACCATTTCCAATATTTGAAGATGGAAGCTGCTGACACCTGATCATTAGCAAAAGCATTAACAGATAATTCCATTTTTTTCCAACTTGGGTCTCATTTTCATAATTTTCATGGTGGCCGTCATTTCTTTTGGTCATTACGACAATGTAATGTAATACCAGAGTTCTGGTAACACAGCAACATCACTACAACAAACTCCAGTGGCCATGGCAGGGTTCAACTGCTGCGGGCCCCAAGGTAAAAATGATCTAATGACCCTCGACCTGCGTGCTGCTTATGTAGGTGTGTGTAACTACTTAATTGGTTAAAATTGAGGGATGACCTGTATCTGACTCCTCCCTGACATCTGGTTTTACTATATCAAAATATTGTTGGACATTCGTAGGTTATATATTATTAGAAGAAATTAACAAAACATTAATATGAAACTAACTATGAACTTTGATTAATATTGAGGTTATCCCCTGGGCACCGCCCTAAACAGGGAAGGATAGCTGATTCACTGATTCACTCAAAATATACTATCATTGAGGAACTCTTATTAATAACTACAACCAATACTATATTAATAGCAAAAGTCTAAGGATTTGGCGTTCTGCAGAGGAGAGGTTGGCACTGGGTTTTTTTGGGGCACTGATGGTCTTGGACTCAGGTTGCAGATTGGTTGTTAACAAGCTTTCACAACTGTGACAATGTATCTAAACCACTTTATCTGTCAGTAAAACCCAAAGTGAGTAGTGTAGGTCAAAGCTGAACCTGATATTTGTCTGTGAACTGTGATGTAAAGAAACAAACACAATTATACAGGGATAACTTTACATTCACCTCCGTTTTGTCCTTCAAATAAGATGTTTCCAGATTCTGAGAGTTGAATATCTAGTTCGATTAAACGAGAATTATCCTTCAGGACAATCATGAAACAAATGTTTCCAAAACAACAACCACCTCCTGAACAAAGAAATATAGATCTTTCTACAGTTAACCGTTCCTTTAGGCAAGGTAAGGCAGTTTTCCCAGTGGCTTTGCTTATGTAGAACAGTCACACACACCACACAAAGGATTTATTTGCCTGGACACCTAATGCACAAAGCCATCTGATATACAAACATTATTAAAAGACATATTCACCAGCCGTAGTGGGGGATGAATCTCCATCACATTCAGATATGAACAACACTGGATTGCCAGTATCTGATTTCTAATGAAAAGAGTAATATTGGCGCCATGTATTGCAGTTGGCTGCCTATACAACAAACTGTACACCTCACTAATCATACAAGGCACAGATAGGATTTTTTAAAAGAATATTAGATATAAAAGATATATAAAAGGGAGGAACATACTGACTATACTGTACACTGTAAGCTGAGTGGAGGCGCATGAAAATAAAAGAAAGTGCTGTAAAAATTGTTAAATTATTCTTTCAGTCACCCTCGCCGTCCTTGTGCACCACGGAGCTGATTAAATTGGATCCAGTTGCAGAGCATATAAAGGGCAAAAGTTAACAAAAGTAGAACAAAACAGAAGTAATAAAGCTTGCATGCCTATTAGATTTTGAGATAAAACAGCGAGCCACAACAACAGTGAACATATAACATGAAGAACAAAGTAATAGAAATATGTTGTTGATGTTAAGGTGACACAGAGTTGCTTTCCCTGACCAGAATCTGAACTTGTCCTCTGTAAAACAACAAACACAACAAGGTTTTTGATTAAATGGGATTAGCGAGGCACCAGGGAACAGGAAATGCTTTTCAACCTCAACCTAAAAAAAACACAGCTTCAAGAATCCTCCGCTCACATCGATGCTCATATTAGTCTGGTGCTTAATTACACCAGGAATCAGACAAAATGGACCGATTTACTCCCGAATCAAACACGCTGTGAGGTGAATCCTGAAGGTCTTGTCCCGACATAAATGCGTTACAAGTACAGGAGCTGCACTGGAAATGATAATGTGAGAGGCAATGTACGTGTATCTGTGGCACTGCTTAGAGTTTAAAGTGTAGTTTAAAAAAGGAGTTGTTGCTATAATGGTTTCAGGATACAAAGGGAAGCTGGAGAAAAAGAGAGGTGAAATACGGGGTTTGAGGGAACAGAGGCAAGAGAAGACGATAAAAAGAAATGGCAGCTGGCTGAGGCTGTTGTACAACCTGAACTGCTTTTTCATTTCATGAATGTTAAGTGCCACATGAGAACCCACTAATATACCTCCATCATTTTTATTTTGAACGTATCGCCATAGTGTGTGATGTTGTGCGTGTGCGAGACAGTGTTTCACCTTGTTATTAAGCCTTGTTAAGTGATGCTGCCCATTGAGCCTGGTCATATTCCCCACTGCTACACACACACACACACACACACACACACACACACACACACGCACATACACACATCTCCACAGACAGACCTTCAGCTTCTCATTGAGATGTTGGTTTGCTGTTCCAAAGCCGCCCACTCATCCGCACTTTATCCTGCCGCAGGGCAGCTGTACCAAGCCAGCCCTGCTGTGTAGGCCAGAGAAGGTGTACGACACACAAACACACACTGGGAACGTTGCTGTGTACTATATCCAATCTTCAGCCACTGGGGGAGAAGAGATTACATGCTTTTTACAGAGCTGATATAATAATATAATAATAATAATACCCATACCTAAGATGACCTCTTGTATTCTAGGTAAGACCAGAACGTCAGATGTTGCCTTAAAACCATTTATATTTCACTAGCATGTAAATGTCGTTTATTAATTTGTGAAGTCAGCTGTGCAGACATCTTTGTGAACGGTTCAGGGTCAGTTTGTTCCCAGCTAAGCCCTTCTTACACATGCCCAGTACAAAAGAGCAGCAGTTCAAAGAACAATATTTAGTTTTCCTGAACAATCCTGTACATATATTTTATTCATGAGTGCAGACTAACCTTTTAAAATGAACGATCATGATGTGCGACTCAAGCCACAAACAAACGCAAATCGTACCAGCCCAACTGAGCTGCTTTTGTGTGCAAACACTTCTGATAATTGTCAGGATTTGTTTCAGGGAGTGTGTTGGCGTTTTTGAAAACAGTTATTTTGATTGCGGTGTATAGAGTCTGCTGTAAAAGCAGCATAACAGAATGCAAATATGCAGCCAAGCCTTACAGCAAACTGTATTTGCATACTAATTTATAATTTCAACTACTAGCGCTTAAGAATAGCTAATAGGCATTTACAGCTAATAACAATGCAGACATGCACTTAAAATTTCAAATGAATATTCAGTTGTTTGTAAAAGCTGCCTCTCTGCCACAAGGCTCACACCAGTGATATGTAATACATGAGTGATTGTTGCTCTGTAACCAGAGGAGGTGGTTTTTTTTACATTTTTGTAGGTGTCCATAAAAGCTGTGAAGCTGGAAGGAGACCTTTGTTATTAACATGTGGCTCGTGTCCAGCTTGTGTCAAGATAAGATTTAGTCGAGGAAGATTTAACGTGCATCACTTTTCCTGGGTATTTGTGGCCCACATGTTTCCAGTGACCACCTTTTGCTTCAGCTTTGAAGTTACATTTTTCATCACTGTTCGAGCTGCGCCACCACCAGTCTGACTGGCATTCACTCTGACTTTCTCATGTCGTTACTACTTGTGCCCCCCCCCCCCCACACACACACACACACACACACACACACACACACACACACACACACACACACACACACACACACCCCCCGAGGGTGTTTCCCAGTGGTTATCTGATCTGTGATATACTTACAGTAGGTTTTTATACCTGTATTACAATCGGTTAAATTTAATGTGTGGAAAGATTTTGCAGAACGTTACGATGTCACATTGAAGTTGACCTTTGACCTTTTGGATGTAAAATGTCATCACTTCATAATATTATCCTAATAGACACTTTGTGAAAATGTGTCATAATAAACATATGAATTTGTTGAAATTCCCTCTGGGTGTTCCTTATATATTGCATTCACGAGAACTGTGACCTTGAACTTTGAAACTTTGGCCACCAAAATCTAATCACTTCATCCTTGAGTTCAAGTGAATGTTGGTGCTAAATTTGAAGGTATTCCCTCAAGGTGTTGGTGAGCTGTTGCGTTATCACCGCTTTTAAGAGAAGTGATGTGTCCTTCCGTTCAATTATGGATGATTTTTAATTGATGAAGGCAAAATAATTGGAAATTGGAACAAGGTGACCCCAGTAAAACACATGATTGCCTACAAGCTGCACATTTCTTCTATATGGCACAAGATATGAAATGAAAAATTTCTCCACAAGTTAAACTGATTTAATTTTTTTTCTTTGGCAAATCCTGGGTCATTTTGTTGAGTTCTTTTGGAACAGCCTATCAGCCTACCTTAGAGGAATATTTTAATATTCTGGGAAACAAACTTACTTGCTGTGCACCGTCTTGACAGGTGCAATGCATTTGCTGAAGACTTGTCATCACTGTTTGGTTGCCAGGCAACCAGCAGACTGCCAGAAGCCTCCAGGAAATTACCAGCAGAGAAATTGCCAAGCACATAACCTGTAATAAAACTACACTTTGTCAACTTGTGCAGATTTAACACATTATAACATGATATAACATGTTAATTGGTGAGTTTGAGAGATTCTGCTTCCTGTCTTTATGCTAAGCTAAGCTAATCGGTTGCAGGTGGTAGCTTCATATTTAGGTTACAAACATAAAAGTGGTATTAATCTTCTTTGCATTTGCATTTGCATTTTATTGGCATTCCTCCAAGTCTTGCACTTTTAGACGTTGTCAGACACAGACTTTTTTGCATCAATACTCCTGGTACCACACACAATATAACCGCCTCACTTAGCATCATGTCTACCCGGCCTGATCAGCGATGCTACACTTTGCCCTCAGTTGTATTAGTGAAATTGATTGTCACAGAAACGTTTTGTGTGCGACGAGGTCAACAATAAATGACAAACATGGCTGGAAGCTTCAGACCTCCTCTCAGGTTCCTGAGCAAACACGCCGGACCGTTCTCTCACACATGCATGCAAAGACCGCCAGCCAGAGGCCAGTGCTTGTCCAATCAATAGACAAATTAACAAGACAAATTAAATTTGTGTAATTACTGCACCTTTGCAGAGGGTGGGAAAAGTTTGCTGGCAGGGGGGTCGGATAAGGACTTGTAAGGAGGGCGCGTTTCTTTTTAACTCTTCTCTTGAAGAACATATTCTCAGCATGCACTATAGTCTGATATTTATTCATATGGTGTCACTCTGAGAAAACAGGACTGATTCATGAATAAAGACCGCAAATCGAAGAAAAAGCGAACAACAGCACACATCAACACACACAGATTCACTTTGGCGTTATGTTCATTTTCCACAGAGCTGTTTTGTAGCAGTGCCCCCCAGCTTAGCTCTGCAATGGCTTTCAAATAGGAACTGCTGCTGGATGCGGGGATCCAATATGCGTTGGCTGCGGGGCTGGCTAGCTAGCTGACAGATCGTTTATACAAGAAGATCTCTGCTCTGCACTTGCTGCATCACCTGCTGATTTGTACGCAGGCTGACTTCTCTGTTGCATTAGTGTATATGTGACTGCTCCTGCGTGTGTGTATGTGTGTTTGTGTGGGTGATGGGTGGGTATATGTGTGTACCAGTATGATTTGTAATGCTGTTTATGCAGTCCATATGCTCTCAGTTTGACTCCTGTGTATCCCCAGGCCGTCAGAAGAGGAGGACATTTTTTATATTTAAGAGCCCCAACTCTGTGGGGGTTCAAGCTCTCCTTGCACACAAAGCGTACACGCTTTCTCTCTTCTCCTCCTCCCTCCCTCTCTCTCTCTCTCTCTCTCCCCCTCCCTCTTGTCTGTCTCAGAGTAGGAGGTAATGAATTACGTATGAGGAGCAGATAAGAAGCATGGTCATGTGGATGACCCCTTTAAGAGCAAAGTCTTGTCCTAACCCTAGTACACCCAGAGCATTTAAAAGGCATTTTGGCCCCTATGAAGATGTAGCTACCCATTTGGCCTGCCAGCCTGCTGCATTCCCAGCATGCCTCTCCAGCTCATCTCTCGCTCTTTTTTCTCTATCTGTCTCTGTTTCTATGTGTCTGTCTGTGTTTCTCAATTCAGTTCCATTCAACTTTGCCAAATCATCAAAAGAGAAGTTGAGTAGTTATTATGCCAATGATAAGAACAATAATCTTAATCTTAAAATAATGCATCTTTTTTATAGTTATATATAGTTTTATAGTTTATATTTTTTATAGTAGAGTTTTAATTATTTCTACTTTGCAGTTTAAAGTAACTCTGCAAATAATAAGTGATCTAGAAATCGATCCGTTCTCTTCTCCAGCTCTGGAGCATTTCCCACATGGTTTGGACGAGAGGGACAAATCCCTGAGAGCTTCTCTATCACAGTGAAAACTATAGATTTATTTAGATTTCCAGCACATACTTGGTTGCCTATTGTTTTGCTGTTCATTTGTTAAGAATATAATGTTGCTAAGTGTTTCTTGGGGCTTTACTTTGAATATTTGCTGGAGTTTCATAGGACAAAAACAGATCTAATGTTGTTTTAGGCTATGAAAAGTAAAACCATGCATAATAATGCAAGTGATATGTATTTCATTTCTACTTGTAACCAGCAGGCAGAAGCTTTCTCTCAATCATACATGTCTTGTATGGGAATCACACAAATGCAATGAGAAATTAGTTGTGGTGACGAGGGAGTAACAAAACAAACCAAAGCACATCACAATTATCTCACAGCTGCGAAAATGAATGAGGAAGAGAAGAGCTGAAAATCCAAAAGTATTTCATGTTGACATATCATGTCTGGCTCATACCTGACCTTCTTAATAAGGTCAGTATCAAGGCTGATACCAAACCCAAACCTGAAACAAATATTTGAATGTCAGATCTCCCATTTACTTGTCTTTTTCTCTCCCTCTTGCTGATGAAAAAATAATGTTCGGTTGCACAGCGGCTTCTAGGCTAAAGCTTTGGCTACTTTGGTTAAATTCATTGTTGGTTTTTGCCTCATCAGTGTTCTCTCTCATAGTTTACTTTTAAAGGTCCTCATTTTACACTTTTTATTTGAAGTATTGATCCATAAGAAAATATATTTGTGTATATTTTTAAGAACCAAAAATTATCTCAGTGGCTGTTTTCTGAGTGATCCAATAAAAAGATTTCAGGTAAACACAGGTTGGATGGTGATTCGAGTTGGGCGGGGCTTGAGGCATGGCTGAGAACGGTGACTGCCATGTTGTGACATCACAAAGGTCAGGAAGTCGGCTTGTTTTAAGGCTCAGTTTCTAAATACTGTGGACTGAGCGCTTTCTACTTTCAACATAACATAGACCTGCTTCATAATCAAAGAACACATGGGAATCTCACATTATACAATATGGGACCTTTAAAGTATGTTTAGTCACGCACTAATAGGACTCCTGTATGTGTCCTATTCATTTACCCTGGTTGAAGGGTTTGTTTACTATTGTATGATTATCACTAATAGACTGAATGATAGAATGATCTGTCTGGTTTCCACATCTCATAGAGCGCCTGATAAAAATCTGTCCTCCTGTCTCATCGCAGATTGTGAGAATCATTCTTGATGAATAAATCAGGCTCATATATTCTTCGTTTGAACCAAAAAAAACAAAAAAAACATTTGAATTTACACAGCTTTAATTGCTGCAAGTCTGTTAAGTATATTAACAAAAAATAATTGATTGATCTGATTCACACTCATTTGATGAAGCTGGGGCACTGGAGCATATCAGAATCTTTATTTCTTTTGCATCCTCCATCTGCTTTCTATTTGTCCTCTCATTTCCTCGTGTTCTTCTCTGCTTGTCACCCTTTGATTCTCCCTTTTGTTTCGCCTGCACTGTTCATCTCTCATCTATTTCCCCTCACTGTCCATCATCCCACTTGTCACCTGCAGCCCCCCCCCCCCCCCCCCCCACACACTCCCCCACTCCCCCACTCCCCACCCATTCTCTCTCTTCTTGCTGCTATGCTTCTCCCCCTGTGCTCCTCCTTTGAGACCACTGAAGTCTGTCCTCATCTCCTGGGATAATGTCACGTCAATCTTGACAAGAACGCTCCTCAGACGTGGCAGGCGATCAGTTGGTCAATCTACCTTTTAACTGGGTTCTGGGTGTCTGTCTGTGCGTACATCGAACATACATATGTCCATGTGCACATCTGTGAAAAGATCTTTTTAGTCAGACTTATGCAGGTGTCCTTTGTGGCCGTCAGTGTACACTGCCGGCTCCGACATATCTGGCTGCCCCAGTGTGGGTGTAAACGGAGGGTTGGCACTGATAGCGTTAGCATACTCTGGGGTTCAAGAAAGACAGAAATTCCGCAGAGAGTGAGGAGGGGGCAGCCTGAAGACTGGAAATTTGAGAGACTGAGATGAGTGAGATAAAGAAAAAAAAAAAAAAAAAGGTGAAGGGTCCCAGGGGGGCAGTAAATGAGAGAAGGGAATGAATAAGGTGACCAAGATTTAAGGAGAGTGAGGTAGAGCCTAAAGACCACAGCGGATAAGTTAAACAAAGGAGGGAGGTTTTTGGATTGAACTGATGTATTGAATTTACTCTCTTCTTTCTGGTCAATTGTCTGGCCTCTGCCAATATATTAAAATTAATTGGATCATTCCTGAAGTGCAGCAGCAACTCATTTTGCAGCCAGAGCAGGCTAAATCAACTTGCAGGTAATTGAAGAAAAGTTGAGAGGCAAAGAGAGGCTAACAGCAAACTTGCACTCCCTGTGGATTAAAAAATGACACAGCCAGGGCAATGGATTTTTTTTTTTTTTTTACCTATATGAGAGGTAGCATAATGAAGTATGGGGCACTCATCACAAAGGCGCATGTCAGCTTTGACAAGGCAATTAGAGAAGAGCAGCATCTCACCCACTCAACAACACCTAATTTATTCTAGCTCAAGGTGAAGATGCTGTAAGATCTATCACCTGAAATCATTTGAGAAGGTGGCGATGATGCGATTGCACACAAACATTAAGGTTCAGGTTCACATCTTGATACATGTCATAAGTAAGCTTGATAGAAAACAGTGGTTTCATAAAAGGCACAGTTAAAAAGCGGAATGACAGTAGAAAGTGTATGTGAATTATTTGAAAGCAGCACAATGGAAAAAAAAAAAGTCAGTTATGGTGAAAAACTAAATGAAAGGGTGAAGCAAGGCAGGAGGTAAAAGAGAGACAGGAGATGAAAGAGTGTTGATAGACAGACTGACATTGCGAGAGATGCAGCAAGAGGGATGACGAAAGCTCCGCTGAAGTCAGACACACGGCAGATTGAAGAGCAGTAAGAAGAGAATTTGATTTTTGTCAGCCTCTCTTTGACTTCCAACTTCTACTGACTCAAACTAAAGCAATAAGCCCCAAGAGGCTTCAGTTAACAGATACGGGGGGTCGTTAGGCACAACGTGGAGCTGATTATTAGTATTTATCTGGATATCGTCGTTAATTGTGCAATTGTAGGAGGCTTCTGGTTAGGATGCCTGCAGGGCGCCTCACATTGGAGTTCTTACAGGCCCGTCAGAGACGGTTGAGAAAAGAGACGGCGCACTTACAATCGTTTCCTGTATCTGCGGCACATGGGTTTTGTCACCTTCCCCTTTAGGAGACCGGCGGCAGGTCAGAGTCCGCTCATTTCAATGGGAGTGGTGAATGTGATCACAGATTATGATTCTTTCACCCAATGTAGTCACCAAAATAAATATTGGATCCATTTTTCACAAGCCACAGATCTCCACAACATTCTGACATTACAATGATATTTTTTCAGACGGACAGACCAGGAGAAAATTGACTTTGTTCAAGACCTGTCGAGATCTGGCAACACAGATCTCTCTTCTCTCTTTTGTTTTCACTGCTGCAGCAGAGCTACTGACGTTGCTTAGCAATCTCAGAAATTTAGAGGGACCTAAACATGCAACCTTGATTTAAAAGTGAAAACTGAAATAAAACTTGTTTTACTTTGCTTAATAATACTATTATTGTTATCATTACTGAACTGTTTTTGGAGGGAGAGCAGAGAGTGTTAGACTAATATGATCTTGTAATGAGTTCATCAGATATAAGTTAGCAGATAAAAGCAAGCAGCAAAATCAGGCATAAATTCATACTGTTTCTAGTGTTGTATTGTTGTTAGGTTGTGACATGAACAAACAATCACAACCACGACCACTTAAGAGACAGTAAATGTATACCACTCACACTGTAGACCCGCTCACACTGTGCGTGTGTGGCTCAGCCAATCATAGCTAATCAAAGAGCAGAACTGTCTGTTTTATAAATGAAGACAACGTTAGAAGTTAGCAAAACTCACACTGGATTTTGACTTCTATTTTTTGGGCTAAATTATAACTCTAGTATTCAGTAACAGTAACCACCTCAGTTTGCCGGACGAGGCGATAACCAGGAAATTGCCAAATGGGAGTACTCAAAATGAAACATGAGAACTAAATGCTTCGGTGGAAACTGAATCCCTAATTCTGCGGTGGGCAGCGTGGGAAATGTAGCTGCAGGGGTGGCAATGGGGAAAATTGGGAACAATGAGCTATTGGACATGAACTGTGACGGCCTATTATTATTTTTAATTGAATACAACCAGCAGAGACATACAACAGTCTTCACATAAGCCATAACTTCAAAACAACACAATTACAACATATTTTCTGTGAAGTCGCTGCAGTCACAGTAGTAATTTTCCCATTTCCTGAATTGAATGTAAATCATTTTACTGACACAGTTTTTCTTTGGTTTTTTTTTTCCAGAAGTTTACTTCTTGTCCTCGCTGCTGCAGACTGCAGATTAATGAAAAGGTGTAATGTAACAATCAGCTGTGTGATAAAACACTGCAGAACACTAACATGACAGACAGCATTAATCAAAGCTGCTTCTGACTGTGGGAAGACATTTTCCACAGGCAATAACAGCAACAGGAGGAAAAATAAAATAACACCAGTTTTATCCTTTTGACCTGATAACATAGACACGTTAGAGGAGTAAAAATGGAGATCCGGTTTTATAAAGTCCAGATATTGACATTTTGAAAGTTGTAATGCGGTCTCTAAATAGAGGCTACTGTTGCACGAAGTAAGAAGTCAAGGCAGCCACAGCAGTATGAGCAGAAACAATAAGATGCTTAGTGTTCACAGGTATGTGGCTGTATGAACTTTTGAGGTTCGGCATGCATGATGATGGATTGCCAGTGCTGGTTGGCAGACATGTGATCCCGTAATTCCTCACATATGCACACAGCAAGCAGCCTTAACCACTTCATTAACTTTTAATTTCCCATTTGAGTAAATCAGAAAATAGAATGTAATAACTTTTGTCTGATGTTTGTTGACTGCCGTGAAATGTGAAGAAAAAAAAGAAGGATATCACAACAGGCTCTGTGCAGTAATCCTCATTAATGTTGATATACAGAGACAACGTTAGCAGTTTACCACACTGTCAGTGTGTACTCCATAATATATGCAATTTTATGCACTTAATTCTTTGGCATGCATCATTTAGTTACAGTGATTTCAATGCTGTTTTAGAGACTTGAACAGCATCAAATATTGGATGTCAACAAACCAAACTATTGACAGCAGCTCTTAAAACTCAATATTTCTTAAAACCTGCTGATTTCAAAGAAAGTAATCTCACCCCTCACCAATCCTCCCGGCTCTCCCCTTTTCTCTCTCTCCATCTAGAGCTGATAGATGGGACCCCCACCTTGAAAATCAACCACGGCTCTGGCACAGTGGTACTACAGTTGCCAGGCAACGTGAACGTGGCAGACAGGCGCTGGCATCGGCTGGATGTCCGCAGCAACAGCAAGGTGGGACGCTTCACCCATTTAACACCAACCGCCATTTATCACCACTTAACAAACAAGCTTCAAGTAGATTCACACTGAGCAAAACTAGAGGATGAAAAACAGGTTATTTTTGGGGCGGCTGTTTGTTTTTGTTTTTTTTTGCTTTCAATTTCACACTTTTCTTACTAAAATCAAGAAATGTTTTCCTGTATTAAAACATTCTGTTGACTTCTGACTTTTGTGTAAAATGGCAGACAACTGCACAATTGTCATGTTGATATAAACATGCCATGTTCATCCTCTCTGCACCCATGTGGGCGAAGACATGTCACTTACTGATACAAGACAAGAAATTAAAGTGTATGAGTGCTAGTGATTATCTATGTCCTTCCCCCTGAGAAGAGTTCAGCTCCTATAACCACCTCTTTGTCCTCTGAGACTGCCCATGCTGTCAGCATGTTGAAGCAGATTATAAAGTAGAGGACATTACTACTGAACATGTTTGTGGATGAGGGGGAAAAAAAGCCAATAAACCCCTAACACAGTGTAGCTTTGAAGGTGATCTGCACCTTTGTTGGTGTTCACACATGTTGAACATCTACCACAATGGCTCACATGCAAGAAAGAAGTTGCTCTTGCATCTTGCAGATGATGTGACTGAAATTAGACTTTATATTATTGGGCAGTGCTTACGTCCTGGTATTTATGTCATTTCCACAAACTCAATTTAAGTTTTGGCCATATTTCATGCACAATTCTAAGAGCACCACTCTGAACCTTAGTTGATATGAGTAGATAGACCAAAAATAAATTCTGCCTGTTCCATCAGTTCTGAACACCAGTGGCAGGGGAACATGCTCGATCATGGCATTCTGGACCAGTCATATAACAGCAAAAAAGAGAGCTCTCCAACATTGGAGTAATAATTGTTTGCCAAACAATAAACTAAACAAACGTATTCGGTGCAAACAATGATTCCTGTCGTGAACAAATGAACACAACCTTATAGCTGGGCTTCCAAAATTATTTCATCTCATGAACTCCAGATATCAGTCATTTGGCCCCATGCAATCCTACTTGACATGATTATTTCCCAAGGATCCAAATGGGGAAGATGTTAAGATGTAATTTAGCGGTGCAGAACTCTCTGCACTGTACAGTACAAAGGGATGTAATAGTGATGAGTGAGACGAATGATTGCAATGGCCCTCCTATGACATTTTCTTCCCAGGATCATTTCTGGCGAATTCAATTAGAGCGAAATTAAGCTAATCTTCATTTCACCGAGGACCGCCTTGAGCTCTTCACCTCCGAGGACTCGCTCATAACCACCGCCGTATAGTTCTTGTCCCTCTTAAATATCAAGAAGACAGTCAGTGATCCTATTTTTAGAGTCTTTGATATAACCCAGCCTGAGTACTTCCAGCCTCACAGTCTCACTCTGAGCTTAGGACGCTCTGAAGCAGCTGGACCGGCTGCATCTCAACCTTGTTTTGGGTGAAATCAACCCAACATGGATGAGGACCGCTGCAGTAAAAGCAAGGACTGAGTCAGATTTTTGTCAGAACTTTGCCAAAAATAAATGCCTTTTCATGTCCAGCACCTTCAGAGGACAATTTGATTAAAACCTAAAATTGTTACAGTTAGGTCAATTAAATTTGCTTTGTGTAGATGCTTACTCAAAGACTCTTAATGTCACCCCCCTTCAAATAAACTATTTACACAAGCTTAAGTGCAGGCTAACCATTTTAAGAAAGGCCTGCAATCAGGAACCACTAGATTGCCACTGAAGTGTGAGTGTGTTAGTGTGTGTAATTTGTGCCCTGTACCAAACTGTTCTACACAGTAACATACCATCAGTGTAACAAAAAACTCACCAGTATTGTTCATCGTTTTTTATCTGTTAAATTTCTTTGGAATGAAAGACGTCAGGGTGAGCTTCACATTGACATATGCATGAACATGAGTACTTTGCTCGGTGTTCAGAATGAGAGCGACCAAATGAATACATGAATGCACCAAGACTTGGAATAATATGACAGCATTACCCGGAATCGCTTGACTACAAAAATGCATTGAGAATGTTGTTATTACAGCAGGGATTATGCTGCATCACAATGGTATTATTCTAAATCACAAGTGAATCTATTCAGTTGTCCTGAATAGTCAGCTTATCTAACCTGCTTGTGTGACGGCATGAGATCAAAAGCAGCAAGGACAGAGCTACTGTCTGGAGATTTACTTTGTGAGCCAGCAGCCAAGAATCTCACCATGAACAGTGTTTTAAACTGTGAACTGTATGGGATAAGGACAACATACAACAATAAACTGTAGGAATAATAGAGCAGAAGAAATTTGAGATCATTCTTCTTAAGGAAGCATTGCCATTGTCCTCTGAAACTATGGGAACTTGTAGCGGACTGAAGTTGTTTACTTATTGTTGTGAGTGTAAATTAAGGATGTCATGAAACCAATAACAATGATATTCCATGATTCCAGCTGAAAAAACAGAAAACAACAGAAGCTGCTGCTCACACAGTGTGCTAACACACACACCTCCATGTAGTGAGTGTGCAAGCAGTAGTTTAAATTGGCCATTAAGGCGACAAACCCATGATGTGAAAAAATGTATAAAAAGTCAGTGTTATATTCTGACAGACTGAACAGAAGTGACAGCAGCCAGCACACATTATGATCTATAGTTAGTTAGTCTGAGCAAGCTAGCGTTATCCTTTGTGAACACTACAACAGATGCCAGCTGTTGCAATTCACAAACAATAACAGTAACATTACAATCGAAGTTAAGTGTTGATATATACAGGGAAGTAAGTGTCAGTGTTTAATTCTTTTTTTAATCCACTGTTTATGTGCCTCTATCGACCTAGTTGATGCTACTGAGCTGGTGGTATACAGTGTATTAGCTGCTGTGTCTGAAAACATGTGCCTCCTGTTGATACTAGGTTTGAAGTAAAACTACAAGCCTGAAGTGACAAACATCCTGTCATTTTACTGTATATAGTAAAACCATCAATTATACAGTTCATTACCTCAGTTCAACGGCTGTTTCAGTGTCTTTATGCAAGTCGCTGTCCAGGGGAACATCCTCAGTCGTACCGGACAGTTTAACATCACCTACTGTATGATATTATCTCGCCCACCTCCCTTTACTGTCATCTTCTTTTGACAGTAACTTCATGTCAAACCCTTCACTCTTAAATTTCTGTCACAGCTCTGACGACATGTCATTGACATCAAAAAAGGCTGGGTCTGTTCTTGGCAGGAGTCTGGACTCACTCAGAACTGTTGTGGAGAGACGCATACAATGTAAGATGGAGGCCATCTTGGACAATACCAACCATCCTCTCCACAACATTCTGACAGGACAGAGAAGCAGCTACAGCTGCAGCAAACGTTTCATCTCACTGCGCTGCAGAACAGAGAGGTTCAGGAGATCCTTTGTTCCCACTGTCATCAGGCTATACAACACCTCAGCCAAAGGCAGTGGACTAATCTAATTATTATTGTTTATTTATTATTAACATTTTGAAATATTATTATTATTATGAATATTATTATTATTATCAGCAATGAGCTAATGGACACATGAATTTCCCTTAGGGAATAAATAAAGTATCTATCTATCTTTTTATTGGTAGCTCTATTAATATTTTCTGCGATTTTTGTGTGACTTTCTTTTTTAACTCTTTGGAAACATTTTAGTAACTAAATCTTTAAAAATGTGTGAGTGGAACAGCTTACAGCAATTTATGGTTTTGTTTATGCTTATGGTAAATTCTTATTAAAAAGCACTCATACTAATGAACAGTTGATGTTTTTCAGTTTGGAAGAGGCAATTTATTACAAGTATATGCAGTTAAGAGAGTTTGGTTAATCCAACTTTGGACATTTGCACAAACAGAAAAAAGTAGAGATTTAAACTAAGAATACAAAAGTGTTCTTACATATGGCCTAATATGTTTATTAATCATGTCTAACATTATCTGACGTATAAAGATTGATGTTTTACCGTTCCAAAGTGGGAATATGTTAAAGTTAATGCCCTACACTAATTTATACATTTAAATATCTGACAGAGATATTGCAATTAAATCATCTGTTCTTCGGACATATAAATGAGTTTGGCGAGGTTGTATTCTGACAACATGTGAAAGCTTTCATCACAAATGTGAAAAAGGTAAATTCATTAGTTCTTTGTATTGTTTCAACACAGTACTAATGGCTGCAACTGCATGCTAAAACACTAGCGCACACAGAGCGTTGTTAACCAGCAGAGTAATTGTGATTAGTTTGGTGCCAATTTTTATATCAGGTAAGTGTGATGTGAGCTGCATGTGTAAGATTAAAAAAAAACAAAAAACATTTGTTCTGACCTTGTCTTTAACTTTAATGTTACTTTGTTTTGTTTCGTTCATCATTTTCTTATGTTACTATTAACCTTTAAAGAGAGTCAAACAGTAGAAGGGATAAATGACTTGAGCTTGAGCTGATTAGAAATAGGTTGTCATGGCTTGTGCTTAACCAGCTTAAGCATTTGTCACTTTAAGAAGAGACATAATAAGCAGCAGCAATGTAATATGCACTAATGAAATAAGTGACAGTAAGACAGGCAGATACAACTATAGTTATAATGGTAAAAGAGCAACAGGAGGTAAATTCATTGTAAAGGCAATAATTAGGGAGCTTTATTGATGCATATACTGTCTGATAACATTAGTCCTATCCAGCACGTGCTTGTTTGTGTGTTCTCTGCAGGAAGTGCGTTTCACCCTGGATCGCTGTTCAGGGGCAGCGGTGATGGAAATGGAGGGTCTGGGCAGCTGGTTGACCACCGAGGACCACTCCTCCTGTGAAGTGATGGGCGTTACACCCAACACTGACAGGTACGCACAGACACCTGAGCGTACACATACACGCATCTTTTTTTCAAAGAGAGCTGTGACTTTATGCGTGGGGATACGTGGCGGAATTTGTGTCAGGGTCATTTGATGTCCTTTTAATTGGGGCCAGAGGAAAGACTTTTGATTTCCAAGTCGTTACTTGACGTAAAAAGTGAGGGAACATAATCATAGGGTGATTATCATGAAAGGGCTGTGGACAAATATACATGTAAAATGAGAATAAGCTCATAGGATGTATAGACTTTTATGCTTGTATCACTCTGTACCACTTAAACTGTGCATCACTCCATTCTTATCTGTCTGCTGTTAATGTTTTTTATAGAAACTAGATGAAACTCAAGTTTCATCCATCCTTTGCATGGTATTGTGGTCTTCATCTTAAAGCTGCACTTATCAATATGTTTGTATTCAAAAAAGATCAAATGACTAAGTGCATTATGTAAACGCTTACACATAGTGACAAACCTACAGCTTCAGCTCTAAGGAGCATCTTTTAGTGCATTCTTTTGAGGGTCACCTTTGATTTTCTGTGTTAAATGTTGAAAAGCTGATAACATTAGGTTGGTCATAAGCTACAGCAGTGGCTACAAAAATGTCACTAATTATGCGGCAAAATCATATTGTGTTCAAATATGTCAACACCTCCATGTTTGAGTTCCAAGTCATTCCAACAATTGTATCCAAATGACAAGGATATGGCAATGCATGCATTAATTGTACCATGAGCCCTGATTGTCAGCAGTGCCAGTTTGTATATGCGTGTGTCCGTGTGTTTGTGTGTTTCAGACACCTGAATATGAGCCAGGTCCTGCAGCTTGGCGGTGTCAACGAGGACATCCCCTACATCTACCCCCAGCTTCAGCATAAACACTTCGCCGGCTGCATTCGCAACCTCGTCGTGGATAGCAAGGTGACACACACAGAAATGACACATACACACACACACACACACACACACACACACACCCCCACATATAGCCACACAAACATTAGCACACCAGGACGCAAGCAAACTCAAGCTCACACCTGCACTCAGCTGATAAATGGATTAATAAGAGGTTTTCAACATTTACAGCACCCTTGTGCGACGTAAGAGATGTTTTTTTTATGCTTTTAACTGTAACCTCAAAGCGCCTTCAAATACTACATATGTGCGCTCCAAGGGTGAAATGGAATATGAACCTTTCCACTCTTGCCCAATCTGACTTCCAAGTCAGGACTTTCAAGTAACCCTCTACTGCTCTGCTGGAGGTGAAAAATTAAGGGCTCCATGCTCGACCATGACAATCCGAGCCCAACCCCAACAAAACCCATACCATTCCTGTATGAACACAGGCCTCAGGTATGATAGCCTTTTGTGAACCCGCTGCCTTCGAAAGCCTGAAATTTTGATTCAAATTTTATTTTCCGCCGCATCAAATAAAGTTTGGCATCAAATAAACCTGTAACTAAGTGAGAAATTTTGCCACTGCCTGTCTAAAACTATTGAGTTTTGCTAGACATAACTGTATTTAGACAAAAATGTCATTTTAGACTGAATTCCCGCTGATGCAGAGTGGGTGAGATGTGGCTTCCCTGAGAATCAAAAAAACAAATGGAAGAATGACCAAGCACATTAGCAATTAGATGTAGATTTTTTGCTCACTGCTCATATATGCAGTATTTCACTTATGAATCTTTTAGAAGTAATATTACTTGCTGCCAGGGAAAATGTCTTACTCTCATATTTGCATCCCAAATGAGCCTTGCATTCAGATTTACATTCGATCTGATCATGGCACTTTTGGAGGGGAGCAGTGATTCTCATCTTTTATGACACTTTCGTAGGAGGCAACAGAAACTTTGACAGGTTGTTTTTGCCACAGTCTTGCTTGCAGCTGTACTGAACACTGCCGCAGTGACAACTTCAAATTGGATACAAGAAATGAGCAACTGCTGGACTCTTTCAGTGAAGCTAGTTCTTCAAATGTTCAAGTGGTGGGGGTTGAATAAATGCATGCTCTTATTTTGTAATAAAGAAACAAAAGTGGAATCAGGTGTATGATCTTGATAGACATGATACTGCAGCTGAGCAGGACTTTATTTAAAGCTGAGTAATGTTTTATCTAAACCAGGGGTTCCCAACCTTTTCCAACTCGAGGCCCACTTGAAAATGTCAAAAATGTTGGCGACCCACATCCGACCCAAATAATGGGTTCTGCAAAAACAGCATCTGAAACATGTTGCACCACTTTCAGTATTACAGAGTTTTGAAGGAGCTGTCCATCTGCACTACATAAAATGGGCTGTCTGCAATAGGCTATTTAACAAATAAATGATTACGAAATATATAATGGTATCGCTAAACAAATAAGAAATAAATGGATAGGCCTGTAAACAAACATAAAACCAATGTAGGTCTATGCTGTAAATTAAGCATGGGCAAAGCCAGACCAAACTTAAATACAAGCAGCAGCCATTATTGCAAAGAAACAACATTAAAAAATGCCAACAATATGAAGACGTCATGGTTTTAAAAACAACAGTCCATCACCAGTGGATTTACTTCCTGCTCCAGTATGTGTTTGTCCTTTTGCACTACATGCAACATCCACTGCTGGCTCATACAGGGGCTTTCATCCCTGACACGTATCCACAGCTGGTTCATTTTCAATGAATGAAATTATGTTTTATATCAAATCGAGAATACACAATCAAAACATACACAAATTCAATGTGATTATACTGTAAATTCAGCCTATAGGCATAACCAGAAGAAAAATATTTAAATAAGCAAAGCAACAATTGCAACAAAACAAAATTAAAACATTGCACTCGTACTTATTGATAATTATAGAGCAGTGGATTGGTTCAACAGTAGGTCAACAATATGTTGACTCACCTAATGAGACGGCTGATGTTGCATAGCTGCCACCAAATGCTTGGCACAACAGTGGGAGTCTCAGTGGAAGATCTGGCTCAACAGTCGGGATACTTAGAAGCAACATGAAGCCAGATGTTTTTCACTCGCTTCTGTGAGAACACCAGTTTCAATGCGGTGTCGCAGGAGAGATCCACAAGACTGTCTTGCTCTTTTGCGCCCAGGGCTGCGAGGGCCTCGTCGCTGAATGGGTTTTTCTATCCAACTTCACTGCGCATCTGGGATGGGGAAGTATTCGCGCAACTGGGTCTTCAAAACCTTGCAGGTGCTCTTTGATAGCTTTGGTTATGCTGATGGGAACCGGAATCTGTTCCTTTGTCACAAAATCTGACAGATTTTCAAATGAGTCATAAGTTGAATTGTCGAGTCGCTGAACCTACAGCTCCAGTTCTCTTATGGTCACTTCGACCTTATTCTGGACATTGAACATGTTCACTGCTGTTCCCTGGAGGCCGAGATTAAGTCCATTTAAGTGGCTGAAAATATCGGTCAGGTAACCCGATGTAGCCAACCACTCAGAGTCACTGAGATGTGCCAGTTCAAACTTTGTGTCCAGAAAAAACACCCGAGCGTCAACTTTTTTCTTTTTTGTGTAACGGGGAGAGGTAACTTGTCGATTCACCATGTCACGATCTGTCACTATGCGGGTAAGGCTGGACCCAAAATGCAGCCAACACAGGGGAGACGGTGCAAAATGTTTATTAAACAAAAGAGCTTACACAGCACTGGTGAAGCACAGGGAAACACAAGAACTTAAACGACAGGCCAAAACACAAGGAACCACAGGGGACATGAACAGACCGAGGGCAAACCAGACATGAACAGGCAACATGAACAGATCGAGGAAAACCCAGAGATCAATGAGACAAAGGGGAGCACAAAGACTATAGACAAGGGAGGCATGGGTGATTGAACACAGGTGAAACACATTAAGGCAGGGCAGACAATCACCACACAGAAACAGGACCAAGACAGGAAGTAAAAACATTGAGACACACAAGGAAACCAATTATATAATAAAACAGGAAGTGACAAAAGTCCAAACAAACTAACAAAAGGTGTCTGCCATGGCAAACCATGACACACCATCTGTCTCTAGACCCTTTTAATTCTTCCTGTTGCGAACCAGCTCTCCATTTTGATTCTCCAGTTTTTTGCCATGGATGTGATCTTTTAGCGCGCAATCAGACTGAGATAGCAAACAAGTACAGGTGGGGTCCCCCGGCAAAGTGGACCAGTCGGCAACGACATTAAAGTTCCTCTCATTGGTTCATCACCGGAAAAAACAAAACAAAACATGAATACCAAAAACAAAAAAAAAAAGAATGAAAGGAGTTTTTAAAAAATGTTTTTCAAGATCATTCTGTTTTAAAACATTTAAAACAGTTTTTATATTTTGATTTTTTATAAACATACTTTTTCACCAGAACTTTAATGTTTTGCAAATGACTTGGCGGCCCACTTGCAATATCACTGCGGCCCTCAGGTTGGGAATCAAAATGTCTATCAGGATAAAATTGTAATGTGAAGAGGGTGCTTAATACTCAACCGTGACATCATAATGTTTTGCTAAAACACTTGTGTCCATCATTCAATGCTGTAGCCCAGGAAGGGAGATTGGGAACATATTTCCTGCAGTTGGCTGGTTGGTGGAGGCTGTCAGTCAAGTCAACTGCACAACGCTGCTACACGTAAGCATTTAATACACCCGGGCCTGTTAACTCATTAGCACCACCAGCCTGTCAAAATTAAGAGGTCAATAATATGAGGCTAATGACATGAGCATGCTACTAGTAGTTAGACTAATGGTCACTTCCGGCCAGTACTTCCATATAATGAGGTCAGTATTTTTACATACTGTGCACACAGTGCTTACAATCCTAACACAACTGTTGTGTGTCCAATGTGATCAACCGACTTACTTTTTCATATATATATATATATATATATATATATGAAACTGACTGTGCAAGTGTGTTTCATACATGTGTGCACGAATGACAAATCTCCATCAAAATATCTGTCAGAGGCTGCTGTGTGTAAATCGCCACAGGGCCTCTGGGGGCGGTGAGTGTGGCTTTTAGAAAGTGTAATCTTGTTACCTCCATAAACACAATTTATCTGTATTCATTCAGTAGACCCTTTAAGCTCGATTAAGATGTTAAATCTCAAGACTGGGGCTATAAAAGGATATAAGTTTCTGCTGCAGCAGTTCTGAAGGCTGGTATTTGATGTTGTGTACCTTAGCCGGAGACACAGCGGGAGGCTGCACAAATGTTGTGTGCTAATAAGAAATCTGCATGATGCATGTGGGTGGACATGCAGATAATAAATCAAGCAACAGTAGACATACTGATGATTAATAATGGTGATGGACATGTTCCGGTATTGTGTAATTTTTTTTTTTTTTTTCCTTCCTCTTATTTTTTCCGATGTTGTTGTTGTTTTTATTATCACAGAATGTGCTAATGTGTCACATTTGTTGCCATGGCAACGTCATCTGTTTCACTTGAGGTGTGAGTGCATGGGACGTGGTTAAGGTAGTTGACGTTGATAGATGTACTTGCTGTAAATGTGTGTTTGTTGTACATCTCCATATTTGTCTGTGACTTTACTTCTGTGTGTGTGTCTGTTTGTATGTTTTATATTTTTTAATCCTGTGATTAGGGAACCTGTCTGTGTCCGCTATGTATGCGTCTATATGTACAGTATGTATGTATGTGTGTGTGTGTGATGTAGGCATCTGTGTCTGCATTTTGTGCATTTGCATTGCTCTGTTTTGGAGCCACACAGAGATACAGGATGTCAGCAACATGCCAGCTGCATTAAACCTATTCAAGTATGATGTAAACAGTGTGTGTGTGTGTGTGTTGGGGGGGGGGTGGATAAAGAGGAGACCAAACAGACTGGGCCCAGTGCAGGAGGGAACACGAGGCTCTTTCCAGAAAAAATGGACAGGAATTTTATAATTGTGTTTCTATTCTTGAGTTGGGTCTCTCGCCTCTGGCTGTCATTCGCCATTGTCTGTTTTCAACTCTCTCCATCCTTGTCCAGTCATTATTCTGCTTGTCTTTCTCCCTTCAGCGCTCAGTCTAACATTACTGCTTTAAGTTTTTCTGTGGTTTTGTCACAACTGTCACTTCATTTTCAAGCGTAGAGGTTTTGCAGTTACAGGGGTTGGACTAATGTTGGATTTGCAGTGTTTCTCAGCAAAAAGTTTGACTATGGTTTCTGACTGAGGAATGCGTGATTAGATCATGCATTTTTCTTTCATTTGGACCTCTTCAATTGAACGTAAGGATTCACATTTAGAAACGATTAGATTTGGTGTTATTGTCTTTCTAGAATGGGTTGTGATATGTGCCACAGCCGCCAACCATCTGGCATGTTTTATATACAGGCTGTGTTTTATACCAGCGAAGTATCTCTAATATCTTCCATTTGTCTTTTGGTTGTACACGTATTATTCTGTTTGTTTTGAGCGTATAACAGTAGTCCAGGTATCCGATCACGGACCGTCATCAACACTTCAAGTTCACAAGATGTATTAGTCTGCTTGTGTGATAAAAGATAACACCCATGGCGAAAACTGGAGTATCAAAATGGATAGCTTGTTAGCAACCGGAAGAGGTCAAGACACAGGCGGCGACTCAACAAGTGATCAGTCTATGTCAAACAAACAAGCAAAATTGTGCCTCCCCTGCTTTCAGTTCAGTCCTGAATGTTCCATTGTTATCATTCAAATAAAAAGTGCTCAGAAAACATATCATCCGGCCTCTGTATTGTTACGGCCATTGGAAAAGGTTGGGAACCACTGCTCTAGACAACAAAGAGAGAGATTTAAGGAGATTTCTACACCAAACCAATATTAACAATGAGCTTTATAGGTTACTGGTATCAATTATCAGAGACACACGTCATCAAATGCACAAATAGCACCATCTGACATTCAGTCAAATTGTTTTGCTGCATGGTTTCATTTTCCCAGTCTAACTAGACAAAGGTTGTGCCTCTTCCCAATTTAACCCCTGACCACATTTATTTGTTAGAAAAAAACACATCAGGAGCAATTTCAGTAAAACATGATGTCAGGTAGATAATTTCATTGAAAAATTCGACAAAAAAAACTTTGGGCCGTGACAGGTTCCCAGCAGAGTGGAGACTTATGGAATCAGTCATATATTGGTGTCTGCAAACTTTTGGCCATGTACTGTATTCCAAGTAGCACTGATGTCATTCTGGTGGTTCACGGTGGGCCAGCATCTTATCGTGACTGTATGATGGTTTTTCATGTAATTTGTCATTGATCACCATCATTAACATTCACAGTTTGTGCTCTGACAATAAACCCTGTTTCTGCCGTCATGACTTCCTCTGAGTCGAGACAGAGCTACGAGGTTCAGCCATTTTTAGGTGAAACCTCACTCACTTGTACCCAGCACCCTCACCGTTGTATTTTGGTCTCAAATTTGTTTTTTCCCTTCCTGTGGGCTCGAGACATTTTTATACCCAACACCTGAAATTAATCTTGGCAAATAGGACAGCCTACAGCGTCTCTGTGCGGGGGGTGTGACACTCTTCTCAGCTGAGGCCACGATTTGTAATTTAAGCAGGAGCAGGTGTATTTTTGCATTCAACTCATATATTAGTCCAAGTGCTTTGCTCAGACACACATACACACACACACACACACACACACATACACACCACAGTGACACAGATGCACAGTCAAATCAATTGCAAACACCCCAATGTGTCTTTCAGTCATTGATTGCTGATGTCCGTGTTTGCAATTTACATCCAAACCCGGCGAGCAGAAGAAGACCTAGCCTTTTAAAGGTCAGCAACCAATAACACGCCTCTCTGCTGGAGGTCAAAGCCAATCGGCTGTTCCCTGATGCTGTGACTCACTGTCAGTTATTACGACCCCTTTGCATTCCCACATCAGCAACAGTACTCATAAAGTGTGGGAGAACAGATTGAATATATTAATGTGTTTCATGTTATGCTTTTGTGAGGGACACATGTAGCCGTCCAAGGTTCTCCCGCCCTTTCAGCTTTCTGTACGGTCGGCCGTGCTGTTTGTCTGGTAGAAGATTGTTTCCGGTGTGAGAGAGACTCAGACAGAGAGAGAGAGAGATGAGAGTGGAAAAGAAGGCCACAGTGTACCCTGAGCTCATGTCCTTCAACACATTTTCAAAGTTTTCCTCTTCAGTTCTTTCATTTTCTCTCCGTTTGACTTTATTTTCTTTACAAACTCTAACCCCCCCTCCGGTTACTTACCCCTGTGTGTCTTCCCAAATCCCTGCTCTCTGCTGTCGCTTTGTCTTTCTGTTTCCTGTTTGTAAGCTACTTACTTATTGGCAACTCTTCTTTCTTCCCATCTTCTCATCTCACCTTTCCTCACCTCGTTCCCTTTTTCTTTCCTTTTAAACACTGTCTCCTTTCCCTCTTTTCATTTCTCATTTCTCCTCGTATCCGCATCTCTTCATACTCCACGTCTTGTCACTCCTCTCCTCTCCTCTCCTCTCCTCTCCTCTCCTCTCCTCTCCTCTCCTCTCCTCTCCTCTCCTCTCCTCTCCTCTCCTCTCCTCTCCTCTCCTCTCCTCTCTTCTCCTCTCCTCTCCTCTTTACATTTTTCATCCCTCCATCGCCTCCCCTCTATCTCCTCAATTCAGCTGTATGATTTGGGCTCCCCGGCTGATTCGCAGTCCAGCTCTCCGGGCTGCCTGACCACCGATAGCAGCTGTGTCAACATGGGCTATCCGTCCTGCGGCCACCGGGGTCGCTGTCACGGCGAGTGGGGCTCCTTCAGCTGCCAGTGTGTGCCGGGATACACAGGAAACCAGTGTGAAGAGGGTAAGCCAAACTTATTTTTTTTAAACATATGCATTAAAGAAACACCTCAAATGTGCAGTAGACTGTACCATCGACAACAACTAATTCATCCATGTGTTCTGGAAAGATCACATGGCAAAAAAAACGTAAGTGTCTATGTTGAGTTATAGCATGATAAACTAGAGGATAAATGGTTTTATACTGAAAACAGCTCTACAACAGCTGAACTTACTGTGTAGTAAATAAAATAAATGCTTTATCGCCTAAAACAGCTTTCAAATATAAACTTGTCGCTGTAAGTGAATTTACAGGCCATATAATTATCACACTTAAAATAAACACTGGTGTCACTGGTGTAAATTACCTTTGTAGCTAATAGCTCCAGCTACATTATGTAACGCAACCATTCGGTTTCATGTAAGGATTACAGTGGATGAAATGAGACACACTAACATGTTACAGGTTTTTTTTATTATTATTATTATTTATTTATTTTTTATTTGCAGTGTAAAGTTTCAGTCGAGGTCGTGTTAAATCTACCTAACAGGAATTTATTGTCAACATCCTTGTGGAGATTAAAGGGGGAAACACCATTTTGTAATTGTGATATAAATAGTAAATGAATAGAAATGAATAGAAAATAAAGCTCGAGTGGACTAGTGTCATTATTGGATCTTACCAACCACAGTTAATTACTTCTATTAGCCCCCATTGCTGTTTCTATGCCTCTCTTAACATTATACAATGCGCTCTGCTTCGTGACATCCTTTATGCGGGTGGGATGTGCTCTATTTGTAAATTCATGCATATATAGGTCAAGTTCTCGCCTTTCCCTTTGAGGATTCTTCATTACTGCTGTGTAATACTTGTTTTACCCAGAGAGCAGCATGCGAGCCCTCGGCAGTGCCCATAATAAGGATCCTTATGGCCTGAGTAAAGCAGCTCTTTCTTTATCTTGGCCTCATGGCTGCGGAGGCTGTGGTTTGCCTGACTGCAGCAGTTGGAGGAGACGATAGTTGGACTGAGATGAGATCTTTAATGACCATCATTGGCCTGGTCCTGAACCACCCATTGTACACGTCCTCCAGACTGAGGATCGCACCTCCAGTGATGCTTTTTGCTGATAGCAGCACCCTCTGCCAGGCTTTGCAGTTTTGTTTGGTTCCGGTCTTGTACCGCATGGTCCCGCTCCCCCACTGGGCTCACTCTAAAATGTGCAAGGATGTCAGTTCATAAAATCAATATTAGATCAATAAGATACAAAAACTTACTTTTTATGTTTTCAATTAGCAAAAATCTCTTTCATAAACAGTTTAATTCTTCTGAGGGAATTGCACCATGTAGCTCTTAAACTACTGTAACGCTGTGTCCACAGTGATTTCTGTGCTCAGTAATTCATACTTAGTGTCATTTCCAAGCCTCCAAACAACCAATAGAGGGCAGAAAGACATTTTATCAATGAGTAATTAAGTGAGTGAATTAATGAATAAATGAATGCAGGAATGTGAATGAATCACTCTGCATATTCATGAGATGATTCATATCTTTGAACAAGCAACAAAGTCTGGAGCCGGTGACCAAGTAGGGGCACATGGATGATGATCCTGGCAACAAAAGACGCTTCTCTTTGAAAGAAGAGAAAGCAGCGGGTATTCTTACAGACTGTGTTTATGTTTGTGTGGATTACATTTGCAAGTTAGTGAAAACCCAGGCTGGCTGCAATTTGGTAAGACAGAGCACACACGAAAGAAAGAAAGAAAGAAAGGAAGGAAGGAAAAGAAAGAGGTCCTTTTTCTGACCTGTCCCTGTTAGGAAATGAGAGAGGTACAAATTCGTTCACAGTCTGCTTCTCAACCCCTGTCGTCTCTTTACTCTATAATAAAGTCACAGACACCCCCCCCCAAAAAAAAAAAAAAAAAAAAAAAAAAAAAAAAAAGAGCCCTCTTTATGTCTGTTTTTAACTCGCCCTATATCGAGATTGTGCCTGGAGATGCTTTAGCTGGAGTATATTTACACCTGATTTTAAATAGAATTTCTGGCATACACATTATATTTTCATTTCATTTTTTTAACAAAGAAAAAAGGCTTTTACTGTAGTAATGTTTAAATACTCAAAGGTATGTACGTTTAGTATGTCCCCCCTACCTTTATTGACATTCAGACCATAAACATCATTGCATTAAAAAAAATTGGCTGAGTTGGTAGGGGCTGTGTTGTTTCAGGTGAGAGACATCCATCAGTCTTCACACACTGCAGAGTGGGTTGTAATTTTCTGAGGAAGGATTTCACTGCCTTAATTAAATTCTATTTCCCAAGATGTTCTTCCTTATGTCAGAGGTGCATTCAAAGGTCAAGCAGGGGCTTCTGCAAGGTTAGCCCACTTCACTCTACTGTACTGAGCGATCGAGGTGTGTTTATTACTGCAATATTGATATTGTTAGAAGGATTTCATATCCACACAAACAGCGTCTTTTAAACAGTTGCAGGGAAACACAAGACAACATAGGCTTCAAGCAGGATCTCATCAAGCACCAAGCGTTGTCAAAGTTACACCGTTGCGATACAAAGAGGGAGAGACGTGTGGAAACAATAGACAGAGGAAGATTTAACTTCAATATGCCATGAGATGGAAGAAGGGCTTTGAAAACATTTTAGGTGTGCTTGGTTTTGTCTGCCTGGCGTGCACAAAAAAAACTACTTCTGGGAATATGGGTCTAACAAGAAGAACCAAGCATAACTCAAAGTAAACCACACGCACGCACACACACACACACACACACACACACACACACACACACACACACACACTACTTGTATATTTTGCATATTCTGTCCTGCCACCAGCTCTCTGCATACGTGGGGAATTAAGGATCTGATTTAGTTGAAGTTACTTGAGGTTACTTCCTTCCTTCTGGAGTGAAGCTCTAAATGGATAAAAAGTGATGCCTTGCCTTTAAAACTTTAATTGTGTTTATTCTCAATCATAGCACTTTCTGACTGATCTGTGTGTGTGTGTGTGTGTGTGTGTGTGTGTGTGTGTGTGTGTTTGTCTGTCTCTGCCAACACCAGAGGTCCCAGAGTATTCCTTTGATGGACACAGTCACGTGCATTACAAGTTGGCGTCCCCGCTGCCAGCCCGGAAGACATGGGTCCAAGTCCTGGTTCGAACCCGCAAACACAGCAGCACCATCCTCAATCTGATCTCCAAGGAGCAGAGCGAATACCTCCGACTAGAGGTAAAGCTGCTATGTGAGTGTGTGTGTGTATGTGTGTGTGTGGGGAGAGGGGTAAACTGTGATGGAAGACTGTGAAAGCTTGTCTGCTCTTTTTCAACATTCTTCAGAGTAGCTGTTGATTTTCTTACATTATCGTCATGTGTGGGAACAAATCTCCTGTCTCCTCTTCCTTCCATCCTGAAAACTAACGTCAGTCATTTTCTTCGTTCATAAACTGATCTGAAAATATCTGCCGTTGCTGTTGCTGCCATGTAAACTTCAGCTGAAAAAACCTGAAAACAAGAACACCTGAACAAGCTATAGATATTTCCCCCTGATATTGCCAACATGGTTTATCAACATGGTTTTTCATGAGGGACGGAGTTCAACAGTTGTGGGAAAGGCCTTTCTTTGTGCATGTGCAGGGGTTGACTGACATCCTGAAAGCTGTCAATGCTAACTTCTGTGGTGTGCTCCTATAGACATTAATGCTAATGGAATTCTTCCCCTTTTTTCAACAAGCCTGCCGTTAGCATTTTCAGCTGTCTGTCAACAAGGTAGCTAGGCTAACAAGCTTCACCTGCAGAAGTGGATGTTAACCTAGCTTGCTACTGTGACAGTGACCCCCACTTGATGTGGGACTACTACTTTTCATCTCAGGCTATTTCAACACCATATACTGTAAATAAAGATGGACGTAGCCTCTGAGGTTGAAGCTCGTTCAATACCTGACACTTTCAGCTCCTTTGCACTCACTGCTGTGTTTGTACATCATAGAAAGTGGAGCGTGTAGCTAGTCTTAGCTCTCTCTCCTGGGTCTAGTTGTGGTGATGGCAAATAACCAGAGTATCAAAACTTACAGCAATGAGTAGCACTATAAAACCACAAACTGTTGTTTTTATGTTTCTGACTGGGCACCAATTAAACAAACAAGATATAAATGAATCAGTCAGCTTTAATTAGCTGCTACAGTAGGTACATTATCTTTTCATTTTACAGTCACCTGATCTGACTGTGTCTTGTTCTGGATCCATCCACTGCTCACTCACTGCTCAGACATGAGATGCTGATGATGATTGATATTCTAATGTGTAGTTTATTTTCCAAAATGGTGAACTATTCATTTAATTACGTGAGCAGTGTTGCTTGTATATTGCGGGGTCCCTGCAATTAATCTGTGATGATATCACAACAACTTCATCTAACAAACTCATCTATTGTAATGCACCATAGATATGCTCCCAAAGTGATCTCAGGCTTTAATTCAGTGCATTGTCTGAACTCATGATACGGAAATGATGTAGATCGACAGTGAAAGCAAACTGTCAGGGATGAATACATTAACTGTGTTATTTGGTCATTTATCTTGAAGGCTTCATTTCTCCTAATGGTTTTTCCTTCAGTTGCTTTGCTCACTCTTGAATTGCTCTCTCATATTTGTTTATTTCCCAGCTACCCTCTGTACTTTTTGAGTCATGCACTACCCTCCCAGTCCTTTCCTCTTGCTGTGTCCCACCTCACGCTGCGACCGCAGGTATTGATCAAACACCAGTTTCTAAAAACGAGGATGGTTATCCATACCGCAGCTGCCGCTATAGTACAACCTCTGATCCCCGCCTGTTATCCATCTGTCTCTCCTTCCTATTCATCCATTCCTACATTTCCTCTTAAATGTCACACTGCTCCCTCAGCACAGTCACATGGGCAGCAGGGTGCACATCATTTATCCACCATAAATAGTGCATTTATTCCCAGGCGCGCATACCGTGAAAATGTGTGTAATCTTATGAAGTAGCCCCCCCTCAGTGCAACATTGGGAACCCTGCAATGCTCTTTGATAGAAATATAACCGTGTTGCCTTCTGGGATTATGTTTTTCAGTGTAATACTTCTGTTTGCTTTTAATCAGAGGAAGGAATTAGTATGCGTTACTCTCGGCTGGCTGCAAACTCACAATGTGAAGAGCTCTTTGTTTCTGCTGTTTGTGTGTGACTCGCATTGCAACATGATGGTTAGTTAAAGATGTTCCACTTTCTTTGTTCTAACATACTTTTTCCATCTTGGATTACAAGTAGTTGGTTTTTAAATTTGCTTTGTTAAATTGTCGATTTATCGGAGACAGCGAATGTTCATCTACATCAATGTAAATGTGATGAGATTAGTTCAAGAGTGAATTCGTATCCACTTCAGAAATGTTCAAATGCTGTTGAAGATTAAAGCACCCTAGTTCGTGCTAAGCCATTGGGGACAGTATATGTAACAAAAACAATTAGGTCGAAGGTTCACACACTAACTTTCACAGCTTTCAGTCGCATCTCACAGCCTTCAACAGTGAATGGATGTGGTTCAGGTGATGTGTGGAGGCGTACATGGGTTTAGATCGCAACCCTGGTTTTGATTAATCTTTGGTGTAGGAGTTGCACAATCTCTTTGATATCTGTGGCTACATGTTGTTCTTCAGTGGTGTATATTTCTTACTCCTGTCGACTGGTCCATTGTGGCCACGGCAGAGTTGTGTCAAGATGTTTTCAGAGGCTACAAGGGAGATTTCATCAATTTTAAAACATAAGGATTTTGTGTCAGTCGCTCAGAATGAAGACATTTCTTTTGACAGGGAAACATCAGTCATTGAAACTGCAGCCAGACTTGTCTCTTTACTATCAGTAGACCACACCACAGTTCACTCACAAGACATATTAGCTACATCACAATTGCACAATGGAAATACCAATCACGTTTTTAGTAATATGTTCACATAAGAACAATGTTGGGCTTGTTACTTGAAAACTCATTCGACATTAGAAATTAGTCATTGATGAAATACATTACTAATTACTCATTACTTATCAAATGAGGTGACTCCTTAATGAACAACTTTGGAATTACCTGGAGTCACATTTCTCCTTTTGGTTGAGGCTACCACCTGCTCCGCAAGCTGACCTCCAAATGTCAAAGTAACAAAGGATTTCTGGGATTAGTAACTGTGATGTGATGACTGAATTTCAAATTGTAATCCCTTAGACTACTCGTTACTGAAAAAATTACTCACATTACTGTAATGTATTACTTAAAGTTACTAAAACTACTGGTATTGTGAGTACTTTGTTGATGTGAGTTATTGTCCGTCCCTGCAGCATGGACAATAAATTTAAAAGCTGCAAGTGGGAAAAAAAAAATCCTAAATACGTAAGTGGAGACACATATAAAATGCAGATTGCTTCCCAGCCAGGTGCCAGGGCTCATTGAATGGATTGATGAGTATGAAAGTGATGTGAGTCAACATATACTACGGCTCTCACAGTCTCCAGATCTCAACCCAACTTAACAGCTATTGGACATTTTGGACCATGATCAAAATAGCAAATGAAAGAAAATTATTTGGAGCAAAAGGTGTATATCCCTCCATTAGAATCTATGACAAGGAGTTGGCTCAACACATTTCTAAGAGCTAAGATATGTTGGTGTTACCTTTGTCACTTCTGTGCACTTACATCAGGAACTTGCTCACTGTTTGCGATGTTATCCAGTTTAAAACTACTGTTGCAAGAGCATTGTGAAGTCATAAGTCATTACTAAATTGACTGTATACTGTGTTAAAACTATTTATATTATTACTGTGAACAGTCCGTTACAACAGCAAAAAAATGGAAAAAAACTTGGCCCCCCACTTCCATCAATAAAGTGCCTATACCAAAAATGAAAAGGGCACATAAAATCAATTCAGATCCCACTTGCCCTACTCACCTCCTGTTCCAGCTGCTACCCTCAGGCAAGAACTATACTATAAATCGCTGCCCTCCAGGACAAACTGTTTTTCGGACCTTGAGTTCCTTGGCTCCTGTTGTGCTGTGTGTATGGTGATATCTGAAGTGATTGTAGAGATGGTGGTTGTTGTCTGTGCACTGGTGTCGATGGAACTGTGCTGTTCACTCTGTAACCGAATCTGATTCCACCAGCTTAGCTGTTCTATTAAAGGGAACTGAACTGAAACTGAAATGACAACATAGTGTTCTCTCCCCTCACATGTTGTACGCCATCGTTCAAAGCCAAAGTGAATTCATTTGGTTTTCTCATAGATTTAAATAGGTTGCTGCGTGATGAAGTAGTGCTGGATCATGGGAGTTGTTGTCCTCATCAACATTGCTTGTAAGCCTCTCCTGGTTTGGATTCCTTCAGTGTCAGTTGCTCAGGAGTTTTTTACATGGAGCTGAATTATCCACAGAGGTGTCCTCCTCTCCATAACCAATGGACCAGGGGATTAAAACCAGTAGAAACCCAGAATTAAGCAGTTTTACTTTAAAAATCAGTCAGTCACCAATGCAGTTCAGCAGACGCAGGATGTCCCAGAGCGCCTGGGAGCTGAGCTGCCGAAAATTTGTTTGGGTTTTTCCCCGATAATTTAAGATCCAGACGTCTGATGACCAAAATCTTTCATCTGGTTAAAATATATAGCTGAAAACAACCTAAGTGTAAAATATGTATCAATGTGAAATGTTGCTTACAACTGGATAAAAGTCAATTATGAGCTTCTGGCAGCCAACCACAACACTGACACGTGCATAATAGGATATAAAATCATTGACAGGTGACTGGATGAAACAGACTGTTACCATGATTAAAATCACAGATTGCTCTAGGTGTGAGAATTGCTGGAAACATTTGGGGTGATGTAAGAAAACAACTCAACAAAAATATTTAACATTGGTCCAGTCATTTTTTTAGACATTTTACTGCGGAAACGTTACATATTATAACCCGAACTAATCACAGGAGCAGTAAAACTCCAGCGATGATATCCCTTTTCTTCTGTTACTGTCATGCTCTGCGACCATGGTGCCTATTTCAAGGTGTCATTAAAGGGCACGTTTCAAGCTCCTGCTGTGTGCTCCCTGACAGATGTGGACACTAAATCAGGTGAATAGGAGATAACCATCGGTACCCATTTTCATCATTCAACCATAAGCATGGTGCTCCCTCAGCTTCGCAGGCCAAGGCGATTCAATTTAAATCGAAACTAGAGCTCTCTGAAATGGAGGGGATCTCTTGACTGAAATGTTTGAAAGATGGGCAGGATGCAGTCACACTATACATGAATGCATGTATACGTCTTCTTGAATGCTCTGAACATTACAGACTGCACTGGTGAAGATCAGATTCTGATACAGTTCAAAAATGTAAGAGTAAGAGTTAGCCATGTATGTTACCTTTTAGAGACGGAAGGTTGGGAATGAATGCAGACAATGGAAGGTAGATAATGTTAATAATAATTCATTTCATGTTGATAACAAAACAAGAAATCCATAACATTATTTAATTATGTTGAATTGTCACTCATAAGCTCTGATATTAACTCGGTTTTGGCCGCAGGTCTGAGCGTGACTCTGTCTCTGACATTGACTCGACTTCCTGTCTCCTTTCCATTGGCAGCTTTTCTCAGTTTGACAAACAAGTACATAATAAACATAATTATTACTATACTGTAATAAACATTGGTGACTATTATTAGAAAGTTCGGAATGAAGATCACCTATGTTAGGTAGGTTAGGATCACTGCTTCATTTTAAGAACATGAAATGTCAGAACAATACTAGAGAGAATGATTTATTTGAGTTTTATATCTTTCATCTCATTCCCAGTGTAAGATGTTTACATAAACTCATTTGTGCCCAAGCTTTAAGTTCCTGCCGGATGTCTTGAGATGTTGCTTCAGTATATCCTCATAATTTTCCTTCTTGATAATATCATCTACTTTGTAAAGTGCCACAGTCTCTCCTGCAGCAAACCACCCCCACAACATGCTGCCGCCACTTTTTTCTTAATACAAGACATTAATCTTTCAGTTGACTTTTTTTGTATCTTACATTTCTGAGATGAAGCTTACAATATACTTTACAACTACGACAGTTTAAAAATATAGAAAGAAGATTAAAAAAGGCTAAACATTAGTGGGATATGCAAAGGAGAAAGTACTGAGATGTTCCAAAAGGGGAAATCATTGTTCAAGATGAAAGTCTGCATTGGACGTGCAGTATCTTGACTTGTTACTACGCTTTGTTAAGGCAGCAACATTTGCTTTTCTTCAGTGTATTTCCCTCACAGTGAGAGTGACCCATATTTTGGCAGCCATGCTCAGTGACTAACAACCAGCCAATAAATATGTACGGACCCTAGTGAAAACGTGTGTAGTATTTTGCAGAAACACATTAATTGCAAATGATTTTATAAGCAAGACAATCGTAGGGTGCATTGTTAATGGTGGGGCAAAATCCCCCCCACCCCCCAAGCAAGCAGAGAACCACAGGAAGCCCGTGAGGAATCACTCCCTTGTTGCTGCACTAGTGACTTTAAGTGGTTGGTTGTTTTGCCTTCAGCTGAATTTTTTGTGACTGAACATGAAGACAGCGATTCCTTGGAAGTGATCTCCTGTTCAGTAAAGAGCAAAGCAAAGTAGAAGGTTCCTGGATTTAGTTTTAGAAGAAGGTTGCTCTATATCACCCCATATACAGATGTAATATACTGTATGTACATATATTGAATGTCCATATAAGAAATACATGAATATGTACATATAAAGACATAGATGTAAACAAAGTCTGAGACCACCTTCCCAGAAGATAGACAACAAATTAAAACCAAGGCTGTAGGTACAGTGTCTTTATCAGGATGTCCATTAGCCCCTTGTGTCAAGAATAAGCTCTAGCTCCAGGTAGGATTTGAGATGACATCATGAATCTCACTCATCACACTTTTCCTGTGAAGTTCCTCGCTAGCAGGTGAAAAGAAGCAGCTGGGGAAAGTGATGTGTCACAGAGGAAGCACAGGGTTATTTACATCCTCCTGGCCAAAAGTATGGTTAGGAGTGATATGGACCACAATGCAAAAAGATGAACCACCAATTCCAAGCTTTGATATACTGAAGTGTAAAGGCTGCAATGTTTCACACACTGACTACGTTTGGAAAACCTTTGATTTTGTTACCAACAGTCTTGAATTCAAAATCAAGAATGGAAAATTAAGAATGAATTGAGAGAACAATCACTGGTCATCTCCTTACAGTGAAAGTCACTTGGTTTCTCAACAGTTTGTTTTTCCAACCCACATTAGCCATGGCTGCTGTTTGGCTAATGTCGATGACAGAAACTTTTTAATTGAAATAAAATAAATGATTAAAATCTTCCTATTAAATAGGTAGTTGCTATCCCTTCAGGGAATCTGTCATGTAACAGAAGAATGCGGACAACAATGGAATTAAAATTAAAATCACAACTGCAGGATTGCAGACCTGCAGAGCCAGATAGAAAAATATACAATATATACATGAGAAACAGCAAGAACAGTGCGAAGAGAAGTGTGCAAAATGGCAGTGTAAAATAAATTCAGTGAAAGTATGATAAGGACAGTATGTACAGATGGTAGTGAGGCAATGTGTTCACCTGTAACACCGAGGCGAGCTGTTCAGTGTTACGGTGAGCGGCTGGAATGAAACGTTCTGTGTAACAGCAGAACTGAGTGAGTCTATCTTGCCGTCTCTGCAGTGTGTTGTGGAGCTGATGGGATGAATTGTCCATGATGGAGAGCAGTTTGTTCAGTGACCTTCTGCTCCTCACTGACTCAAAAGTCTTCAGGTTCTGACCCCTGATGGTCCCAACCTCACAAATGAGTTTTTATATCTTGCTGACATCTCTGGCACAGATGCTGCTCCCCCAGCAGACCACACAGCACAGTGAACAAAGGATCTCCTGACCCTCTCTGTTCTGCAGCGCAGCGAGATGAGACGTTTACTGCAGCTGGAGCTGCTTCTCTCTCCTGCCAGAATGTTGTGGAGAGGATAGTTGGTATTGTCTAAGATACCAAACCAACCAGTAGATGGCACTCGCAACCACAGACATCTTGCTGCAGACAGTGAAAGATCTGAGCTTCTTCAGAAAGTAGTCTGCTCATCCCCTTGTACACAGCGTCAGTGTTGGTCCTCCAGTTCAGTCTGCTGGCCAAGGGGACACCCAAGTACCCCCTCACCCATCATGATGATGGGTTTGGTCCTGGTTCTCATCCTCCTAAAGTCAACTACCATCTTCTCGGTGCCACATTTAGCAGCAGATGATTCCTTCTACTCCGCTCTACTAAGTTAGTTGCCAGCTCCCTGCACTCTGACTCCTGTCCATCTTTAATACACCCCATCACCACAGAGCCAACAGGGAACTTCTGCAGGTGGTATGATTCAGTTATAATGAAAATCTGAGGAGTACAGATGGAACAGAAATGGAGACAGGACAGTCCCCTGTGGTGCTGCTGTGTTCTGTGGAGCTCTGCAGCTAAACAAACTGGGGCCTATCTGACATTAATAGTCAGAGATCCAGGAGACAGTAAACCTGCTGACACCCACCCTGAGGAGCCTCTCACACAGCAGAAGTAGTTGCATGGTATCGGAAGCACTGGAAAAATCTAAAACAGGAATGTGGAGGACGGCATCGCCCAACCCCACATTAGCCTGATAAGGAAGCTGAAGAGGGTCTAGAACAGATTTCACCTGCGGTCCAAGATGGGCCACAAACCAGTCTCTCTAGTACCTTCCTGATATGTGATGTTAGGGCAACTGGTCTGAAGTCACTGGGGCAAAGTACCAAGCATGATCTCTTCCATAGCACCAGTATCTTTCCTGCCTCAGATTCAGGTTGAAGATCAGACCTTCCAGTAGCTATGGAGCTGTTTCTCTATTAGTCGGTCCCTACTATGTTAATGTGACGTGAAACACAGTCCTACAAATAGTGTCACACTATTCCACTGATCAACAGGTGATGGTAACATCTGAGGATTCAGCAATGTGCCATCAAAGGCAGGGTAGAAGAAGAATGGAAGGTAAACTGTGCTGGATTTAAAAAACAAAACCAGCTTTACAATTGTTTTATGAGGAAGGACGTGCAGTCTGTTACACCTCAGTGCATTTCATTGAGCAACACTGAAAGTAAACATAATTCCTTGTTTGTTTACAAGAAAACTCCCCTCAGAGTTCATTTCTTTTTACACGGCAGATTGCCTCGACTGTGGAATAACACGTATTTTAAAGAATGACATACAGGCAAGTATGCAATTCACAAAATATGCAGAATAAACTTTCTCATTTGAACAACATTATCTTTTTGCTATAATTGGCACCAAATTACATTAGGTCTTTCCAGGAAACTTTGTTATTCGTAAATTGTATGAAACCTTCCATTAACAAAAACATGGTAAGAGATCGACAGCAAGCCAGAGCTTCAGGTATTTACACAGAGCATTTAACATGAATTACACTCATCTTCCTTTAGGCTGGTAAGTCAAAGTGATACCATTTGCCCGGCAGCGTATAGTATTTTTTTTATGACCAGATCAATATGTGTAGACTCTAAAGCAGCACACAGCAGACCAGACATCTGGATGGGTGAGGAGCGCTTGTGATGTGCATAGGGTTCAGGTTAATTCCCCACTACAGCTTTAGATGAAGAAAAATGCATAAGACATTCATACATGCACACAAGCTGCATGTGCACATTATTTAATCATGAGAAAAGGGCAGATTAACACATCATCTGCACGTCTGCGAGACAGAAAGGCTGCGGCATTGAAAGCAGTCTGTCGCGAGGAAGTGTCTGGGGGAAATGAAACTGTCCCTGCAGTGGGACTGTTTACTCAAAAATGGAGTCTCACACACACACACACCTTCATACACACCTACTATATGATGCTCCCGCGAAGACTCACACCAGCACACACACACACACACACACACACACACACCCCGTCGAGCACATTCGCTCACACACCACCCAGGGAGCAAAGCAGGAGCTAAATTGCTCGGCTCCGCTCAGCTTTAATTGGGGGTAAAATCAGGTGGCTGTGAGTGCGTCTGGTTAAAAAGCGCTGCCCCAGTGGATTCTAAATATAATTAATACTTCATCACAGAGCCTTGAAATGAGCCTCGGTTCTCCAACTAAACAACCTTGGAGCCGTCCAGCAGTTTACTCGGCTGCTTTAAGGGTAGAAAGAGCGACTGAGACAGACATGGGTGGAAAATGGAAAGATAAGTGTGCGAGCAGGGGCTTGTTGCGGCACAGAATAATGGAGGGGGGTGGGGTGGGGTGGGGGGTGGGGGGCAGGGAAATTGGTAGAGAGTTACAGAGAGAGTTGACAAGTGATGGCTGGTTTGATGTTTTTTATGTATTTATTTTTTGGCTTGTCTTTATTATATGGGGGGGGGGGCGTTAATGGTAGCCGCCCACTTCTGCTTTACATCTCTGTGTGTCTCTGTCTCTCTGCCCCTCTCATCTCAGTCCTCTGTTTACGTGGCGGTGGCGGCAGACGAAGATGGAGGAGAGAAAATTATGCTCAGTGGGACACTTGGAGGAAACAGTTTGAAATTGAAATTAGGACGACCCACCCACCCATCCCTCTCAAAATGGCCTTCAGACTCTCTCTCTCTCTCTCTCTCTCTCTCACTCACACTCACACTCACACACAGGCTGCCGGATTTGTTTTAAATGAATATTGCTCTGTGATCGACATGTGATTAGCATCGCCGCCAAGTTAAAATGGAACCGTTTTCATCTCGAGATCTAAGGGCGGAGGGAAACATCTTGTTGTGTAAACATGAGAAAAGTGTTTGTTTTTTTTTTCTTTCCCCTCATTCTCACTTCTCATCCATGAATTCTCTTATTTCCTGTCTCTCCATTTCCTTGCTATCCCCACATCACTTCCTCAAGACAATTTTTCCTCAATAAGTTGTCCTTCTGGTGACGGACAGTGTGTGTGTGTGTGTGTGTGTGTGTGTGTGTGTGTAGATGGCACTGACAGCATGGCATGTTTGTACAAGTCAACAAATTGCAAGCTGAAATGTCAGCTTTACAAGAACAGTCCCTTATCTAAAATTGATTTTAGGTCCATAGCAACAGCACAAATGACAACGAGCTTTCCCCCGAGTTTTGTGATCATATTATGGTAAAACAACAGCACCGCCGCTTAGTGAAGGGAAACTCTGGGGTGTAGGTGATGGGGTGTTTTCACATTTGTTTGTTCTATCTGGAGGAGATTGTACCATCAACAAATACTTTGAAATGTCACTTTACAATATGGGACTTCTTCATTTTCCCTGGGTTTGCGAACCTCCAGGGATTCGATCTGAGTTATTGACCAACTGGCCAACTTGGCGTATCGATCCGGTCTTTCACCGGCTAAGTGAAATTTTTTTCTTTCTTCTGATCCCCATTAGCATTAAAACCTGAGACTCGGATTCAGGTCGGTTCAGCATATTTTCCCCATTTACTCCCCAGTGGTGTCTTGCCATGTAGATAGTTTTGATTTGATTTTCTGAGGTTTTTTGAGATCTGCGCTTGCTGAGACTTCTGCCACTGTCTCAGAACAAAGACGCAGATGTCAATTGGTTTGTGCCACTCAAAGCATCAAAGGATGCATTCGGAGGCCTTGTCTTTCTGCTCACAGGCAGATGGATGGGAGTTTTAGTTTGGAAGAAAAATCTTCCTCACTGAAAACCTTTCACAGTGAGGTTTGTCGATATTCCAGAGAAAGCAGGTTTCTGTTAAAAGACTTTGTTGTTTTCAAGTGTAGTTTTAGAAGCGTGATGTACCAAGACCCCAAATAATATTCAGCTCAGTTCTGCTGGGAGGCAGCTGGCAAACAAAGGCCTGGTCCTTTCTTTACCGAGGTATATATAGACTGGTTATTTGAGAATTAATTCTTACTGCACTACACCCACAAGAAACATTGCAGCAACATGTTTTACTTTCAAATCATCAGTTAGTTTTATGATGTGTTTTATGAGAAAATGGTTATTATTCCCAGCCACCCCCTATAGAGCTGAACCATATAAACACAAAAACAATACACATATATATATATATATATATATATATATATATTATAGTGAATATTTTGGCAGATATTGCGAGTGCGTTATGAGTCACGTTTTTAGTGAGAATGGTTTTCATTCTTTCATTTTAATTCTCATTGAAAAAAAATACAGAAATGATGATGATGTGATTTTTGTTGGGGCTTGTACCAAACAAGCATGTTCCTTTATGTCTGCAGGCCATGGCGTCTCTGTAGCATCGCAATGCTTCATATATGGTCTCTTGTTCCATATTTGACCTTTGTCAAAAAACTGCAGCTCCTGTGATTTGGATATTTGACCTAGCCATATTGCAATTTTGATAATATTTCGATTAATTGTTCGGCCTTACCACCGTCCAGTTTTCTTCAGTAATCAGTGACAGTGCACATGTATAAAACAGAACTAGTCAAGCTCACCCTCTTTGTGTGTTTTAGTATTTTCATATTGCTGTAGCTCTGTGCACTTATAGCATACAGCACAACGTCACTAGCTGTGCTTAGCCAGAGTTGGCTAGCCTTTAAGGTTTTTGGTCATTTGCCAAGCCGGTATTTATCATGGAAAATCGACTGTTGCCATTTGATGTACAGATTTTGCAGTTTTCAGACATCACAATGTGATAAACGATTAAAACCTGAAGTTGTGTATTAGTAAGTTATTGTGCTGTAAGCCAACTCAGACAATCTCTCTGTTTTATCAAAGTTCAACTATATTGTGTTAAGCAACTGACTCAGTTAAATGTTAAAATAGAGTAGAACCTCTGCCTTGACATTTAAATAATGACCACTGTCCTCTTCAAGAGACCTGTTAGCGCTCGGCTCACGAAGCCTCCTGCCACAGGTTTTTCATTCAGTAATTTTTAATGACTGTCAAACAATCTCATCATCATTGAAATTTTATTCAATGGAAGATAACTGGATGCTAACTAACTTAGCAACAAGGCCTGTTGCTGTTTTCAGACAACAACAAAGAAAATGAGTCATTCATCCGAAAGTTGTGAAAAATCTAATAATAAATCAAAACAGACAATGTTTTGTTTTGCTCAGTCTTAATGGTGATGGACTAATGCCAAATGTAAGCCTCTTACTAAATGTCTTCTTCTGCCATTGCAGATCTTCCAGGGCCTCCTCTGTGTGTTCTACAACCTTGGTGATGGGGACTATAACCTAACCCTGCCCACCTATCGCCTTGACAACGGGGAATGGCATGAGGTCATCTTAGATCGGCATGACAACGAGATGACACTGCGACTGGACGGTGGTGGAGGGCAGCGGGAGGTCACGGGATCGCGAGGCCGTAGCCGAGAAATCATAATTGACCCCAGTGTGGTGATTCTGGGAAATACCTTCCCATCTGCAATCAACAAAAGTTTCCAGGGTAAGTGATTACAGCAAATTTCACTTAAAATAAAATCTGCATGTGTCTATCGGAGTTACATTTAAGGATCCTCCACTGAATTTCCTGTTAATTAATCTTTGACAAGAGTTGGGAACACACTATTGGAGATTTATTTTGATTTGCAAGTGTTTTCATTGGTGGTCAGTTTAGTCCTGTGCATCAAAGAACTGATCTCAGGGATCCAGGTGTTAAGAGCAGCACATGTGAAGGTTTTTGTGAAGTGGCTGAATCCCGAGCTCTTTGCCGCACTTCCCAGATACACTTTGCTTTGCAGTCACACTGGGCAGCTGTCACGTACTGTACATCTGCAATGGGAACAGCTGGAGAAGCTCGAGGCTGAAGGATAACTTGTCAAACAGGATACAGGATCATCCCGTATTTAAAAATAAAATGCTGCGTCCTGTATTGAATATATACTGGACGCTATCTGTCCCGCATTTCCGTATGTCCTCAAGTGCTGTGAATAATGTAATGTCAAGTAATAATTTTGCATAATCTTCCCGGGAATTTAGGCAGTGGTGGAAATGCAGACAACAATGGGCCACAGGAACCTTTTTAGCTCCTGAAGAAAATTACCTGGAACTTTTGAAATGTTTGTCGAAACGCGGCTACGCATATAACTTTTTTAATGTCCCATAGAGATTTCTAAAACAACCTCAATCAGGATTTTCAGGGATTACTGTCCGATTCGCCAGATGTGGACTGCTGCCTGTTATGTTTCCTTCTACTCCCCCTTCCTGTTTCTATACGATTCCCCTAAGACCTTACTAAGTCCAATGGTTATCAAGACTGAAAGCACAGCAGACCTAGGAAGGCTGCTTTCTGTCTGGACTTGCATATAAAGTATGTGTAAAGTATTCAGAAACTCATCTGGAGTCGCAGTCAGTTAATGTAACTGAGCCTTTAAAAATACACAGGAAAGGCAACATATAAATCACACTGGTTAAAAACACTAGAGGGTGACAAATTAAAAAGGAAAAACCTGAATAACTTGGCGGGAAAACAGCAAATGCAGATCCTCCACACAGGGTACAAGGCATCACTGACCGGTTTGATGAGTATGAAAATGATGATGATGATGTGAATCATATGCTGTGACCTTCACAGTCACCAGATCTCAAGATTTAGGACCGACATGTTACCACCACCACCATCATTAAAACACCAAATGAATAAAGAATGGTGTTCATCCCTCCAGTAGAGTCCAGATACTTGGAGATCAATGCCAATGAGCACTGAAGCTGTTCTGACAGCACAAGGTGGACTGACGCCTTACTAATCTAACAGTTGTGTTTTTTCAAATCAGGACCCAGAAGCAGACACAGAAACTCACTGAAAGATGTTTTAATAAGGAAAAGATCGAGGGGGAGATGGAGGGAATGGAGAGGATGGGGCTGAGGCAGTTGGGGAAATCGCTGAGGGCTGGAGAAATGGAGAGCGGTTGGAAGGAGTTGGTGGAGACAGGTTGATGGCTGGAGGTGAATGGCACGGTGCAGATGGTAAGCATCCAGCGGCTTGAAGAAATGGAGCTTAGGTGTGGCACTGGAGTCCTGAAGCACTGGAGAAGTATTATTAGTGAGGCACCAAAGGAATTACTCCAGTAAATAATACTGAGCGGCCGAGAGCGCTTCTACCACGTCGACTGGCTGAAACAATCTGGCGATGAGCGGGAGGAAGATTGAAGTACTTGAGGCTGTAAGTGATGAGTTGATTGAGCACAGGTGTGGAGAGCTGCCAGCAGCCAGGAGAGGTTAGCCACACCCACTACACGTACACACATAGACACCCAGGGGAACACAGGAGAAAAAGGGGAAAAACTAATTTACAGCTAGAGCCGTGACACTTTATGTTGGTTTTTCCTTTAATTTGTCACTCGTCTGTACTTTGGACATGAAAACCTTTGCAAGTCTAAGGTTTGTTGTCTAAAAAAAAAAAAAATTAAAGATTAAAAATTAAATAAAAAGTCAAGTTTAACTTTCAGAAACACTTGAAGACTCCTGTGATATGACGTGACAGTGATCTGCTGTGCTGTTCTTGTCCCTGTAAGTGAAAAAGGTTGCAAAACTTGAAATGAATTTTCGATGAACTTTTTTTCAATCTGGTATCTAGAAAATTCTCTTCTTTGCATCAGATCTGCTGTTTTTGTCAGGGGTCCCTTCTTGAACAAGTTCACAATTCACATGTCGTTCATGTAGTTCTTCCAAAAAAAGCTGTGTCACCTCAAACTGGCAAAGCTGTGAACGACCCGCAAAGATCGCAAGGCTTGGAGCATCGCACCAGTCAGAGGAAGTGACGTAGCCTCTCGTAACATGTCACAAAGTCAGAACAAGTTGAGTTCCCTTGTAGACTGAAAGGGATAGTTTGGGTTATTTGACGTGGGGTTGTGTGAGGTAGTCATGCATAGTGAGTGTATTAAGTGCAGTAGTTTTCGGATCAGCGCGCTGACAGTTCTAATCTAATCACAGAAGATAATTAGATAAGGAATGGGTACTGCACAAAAGGAGAAGTACACCTAAATTGCTTGATAATATCAGCATACCATCAATCCTAATTGTGCAAATTTTATTTGTTTTTGTTTTGTTTTTTTTATTCTATTTGGTGGTGAAAACCATCCCAATAATCCTCTTGTTAGTTCTCACCTTGATGTTTTTGCCAAAGACCCATTTTTTTTAATGATTTTGTGAAGAAAAGCACAAAAACCACCGATTTGTCTTTTTATCATTCAAGGGAGTCATCTTTACATGGCTCAGCCAGATGAATGCTGGAAGGACTGAACAGTTAAGAAGTAAACATTTTCTACAGAGAATGGAAGAAAGGGTATGACACACAACACTATAAATCTTCCTGAACGGCCCTTTCAGTGGAGAACTAAGGGATCTCACAATGGCAAAATGGCAAAATATAACACTGAAGAATGTCTGCTAGGCGCCATCCAAACACCAATCCAGGCTGAGTTTAACATACAACAAATGCTCCAGCTTAAACACTTATATAGGTTGTTTGTCCCTAACCTTAGATACAAGGCATAGGAGTATACCAGGGCTGACTGTACGGGACCTTTGTCATGATGATTACAATAACACACACAGTAACAAACACATGGTGAAAGGTGAAGAACAGTCATGGATGAAAAAAACGATGTTGGTTTCACATGGGAAACAAACAGCGGCCTCCTACGTTTCCCTCCTAATTTCACTCCTCATACTCCATGACTTAACTTCGTTCTTTGCTCTCGTCATAATTACGACAGCTGCCGGAGGTCACCTAACAATAAAATGTAACTATAGATTGTAATAAGTCGCTGCACTGACGACCTTTGGGCTCATTTTTTTCTGTGTATGGGGAGAGCAAGACAGAGCATGTGCTGTGTTTGACGTGTTGCAGGGTGAAGTGAAAAGGGTTGTGTGTCAGTCAGGGCACATGAGACAGCTTAAGTATTCCTTAAATATTCCTCTTGCTCGTGCTACCAGAAATAGGGTCCTTTTTATCTATTCATACAATTTTCTAGGGAGAATTGTGATCTTTTTATGTGTTTATGAATGATTGATATGACAGTTTAATGGCTAATTCACCCAAATGCATCTTCATTGTTAGCTGGGATGATGTCCATCCCCACAGCGCGGCTTGTGAGGGCACCAGGGAGTATAGGGTGGAGTACTTGTGTGTGTGTGTGTGTGTGTGTGTGTGTGTGTGTGTGTGTGTGTGTGTGTGTGTGTGTGTGTGTGTTGTGTGTGTGTGTGTGTGTGTGTGTGTGTGTGTGTGTGTGTGTGTGTGTGTGTGTGTGTGTGAGATGTTATTACACCACAAATCTCACATGTAAGTAGTCCTAGCAAAAGTGTGTTTTGTTGTGATAAGTTAGCACTTTTCCTATGTGTTTATGTCCTTGTGTGTGTGTGTGTGTGTGTGTTCATGTGGGCATCTTTAAGTTAGGGTAGGGTGATTTCTATACACCGTTGAAGTTGACCTCTTATTATTTTTTGTACAATAAAAAAGGTCATGTATTATGACTTTCAAGAACATATATTTGATATATTAATATATATTATATTTGTTGCAGCTATGTGATATCATAAATAGATCTGATCTTCATGCCCTCTCTTACCTGTATCCATCTTCAGAATATTTTAAATTCTCCAAACTAAATGATAACAAAATTGAATATTTTGTTAGTCTATTCGCCATAAAAACTATTTACAGGACAACATCATTTATCTGTGTCTTCCCAAAGTGTTACAAATCACTGTTGAAAAATGAGTTCGGTTTAAACCAGTCTGGAAGAAACGTGAGTTCAACATCAAACTATTCTTTTACCCATCAAGAGCTGTCTCCAGTGGTGGAAAGCAACCCTCTTGTTTAGCTTCCAATTCTATAATTCATTTTCCTCTACTGAAGTTAGCATGGTAACCAGTTAGCCCCAGCCTGGTTGTACTGTCTCATTACTTTGATACTTTTTTTTGATTCTTCCCCTTCTGCAAAAAGCAAGCGAAACGAAACGCTACCTTCTTCTATTCTTCTTCTTCTGTCTTTTCTTTTTGTTGTTTGTCATTGCTTTGGGCCTCTTTCATAATCACTACGGCCATGACAAGGCTTCACTGCTCACTAAGGTCGCAGCTAACTTTGTGGGTCAATCCCCATTGCAATACTCTTGTGGCTTTAGCTTCACATTTACTGTACAAAGTGAATAAGCTTATTTCCCAAACTATTTAAAACTGCTAGGTGGAACAGTACCACTACCACAATACCACAAAACAGCTTCACTTTCTCTCTTATGAATAAACCCACACTAAGGGCCTGAACACATGCTGATTGGTGGTTCGTTCTGAGGCGTAGGCTACGCCAGTCTGAAAGAATTAACTTACCAAACATACTGATTTGGCTTAATTTAGGTCAGTGAAATGAGTCATAATATACAGTACGTGGTAGATTTTCAGTTGGTGGTTGTATAAGAGAGACAGAGAGAGAAGACAGGGGTTGCACATGTGAACACAAATGTTGGCTGGTGCAGTGAAATGACTCAGACAAAGAGTTTGGGGGAGGATACATAGAAACTAGAAAAAGGCAGAATACCGTATGATGATAGAAAGAGTAAGAGGTCAGAACTATAGAGAGACACAGATATAAAGTGAGAGAGAGAGAGAGAGCTCCCTGGAGTTAGACAGTGAGACGGTGAGAGGTGTAGACAGCTGTGCCTCAGGCAGTAAAAGACAATGCATGTGTTTATTAAATGGACTTTAAAAGCATTTCCCTTCAAAAGAGGCAGACGTGATAGATGATGGCGGGGACTATGTACGTGTCTGTGTGTGTGTGTGTGTGTGTGTGTGTGTGTGTGTGTGTGTGTGTGTGTGTGTGTGCTTGCTTTGCTTATATTTATGGGGTCCAATCGCTTTGGGGGACCACAGGTTTAGATGGCTTTTTGAGGGTTAAGAGTTGGTTTTCGGGGTTCATGTTCGAAGAGGGTGAGGGTTAGACAACGTGGTGGTTACGATCAGGGTGAGGGGATATAGAAGACATTGTCGATGGCAGGTACCCATGACTAGAGTAAAACAAGGATGAGTGTGTGTGCTCCTGTGTAGCCAGACATCATTTAACATTAATGTCATTTATTTTAGAGTTGCTTTTAGAGGTTTCAAGTTAGTACAATCTATTGCAATTAAAGGGTGGTTCAGTTTTTTTTCTTGTTACATCATGACAATACTGCTACATTGTTAAATGAGGTGGGTAAGATAGAAAGTAAAAAAAGATAAGGTAGATGTAAAAGAAAACAGTTTTACAGTATTATTTATTTAGAATGAAAAGTGATGTAGACATTAATTATTCTTTGCTCAGGAAAACAGCTCACACAACGATGCTATCTAGTAGAAGCTATCAACTTTAGTCTTTTTCTTTACTCACATAGTCTTCTTGCTGAAACATGTATCCAGCACACCCTTGCAACGACTGGAGTGTCATCAGTGCTCGGCTCACCCTTTTGCTGCCACGCCTGCTGCCACGGCGCTCACCTCCACCTCAGCATCTGCCCGTAGGCTCTGAGTCTACGTTCCCCTGGGAAGGAAGGTTATTGATTTGTTGACTAATTGAAACGTTTATTTTAAAAGTAGAAGCAATAGTAATATGATCAAAACAACAATTGCCACCGAGAGTTAAAATTAAAACAAAAACAAAGGGCCGCAAGAGACGAATAAATGACAGCGAGGGTAAAAAAAAAAAGTATATATCAGTTGAAACATTGAGATTAAGAAGAAAAACAACAATGGCTGCCAGAGACAATTAAATGATAAGCAGGACAAAGTCATCAATTAAAATACTCACATTCAATGGTCGTAATGTTTCAGCGATAAAGTCGCTCCTCCACTGCTTGCTTTTCTGAGCTTGCTGCTTCATTGTGGGGAGTTACAAGGTCAGAGCAGACACTCAAAATATCAATGCTGTACATATTTCTTCATTCACATAATAATCGGTTGACTAAACTATGGCAAGTCCAGCAGTTTAAAGCTGAACCAGGGAGTCCATGTATATGTGATGTTTACAATGGATCGACCTTTGATTTCTCTTTGGAAGACGTTTAGCTAACCTGTGGGTCTGATTATGCTTCTTTTTGTTGCTCATTTTTAGCAATGTCACCATGTTGACAGAACTGAGTGCTCACTTTGGTCGGTTCTAAGTATTGTTATATGAAGTGATTTCCAAATCAGGTAGTATCTCAGAGGATCCAGAGCCAATGGAGTTTGTTCCCAGTGGATGCATTTTTGCTTCTATTTGCCATGTTTCTCTGGTTGAACAACATGTTTTTCTATGTGCAGCCTTGTGCAAGCAGCCTTTCAGATATGTTTCCCTCCCTTTGATAAGTACATCAGGCATGTAACCCAGCAAAGCAGTGACATATGTTAACAGCACAGCTATCAGTGCGCCATGGATATCGTACATGCATGCAATGCAGATCTTTGCCTTCAGTGTACTTCAGAACAGTTTGAATGGCATTTTGAGACGCTGCAATAAACACACCAACAAGAAGATCACTGAACCACTGTTACCACAAAAAAAGATATTTTGCTAAACCTTGGGTAGCACTGAATGTGACAGAGCAGTGTGGGTCTTAAAAAAACACAGTGGATACATGCTGTAAGTGTTAGAATTGGAACCAGTAATCTATCAAGGACATGTTGTTGATTTGCTCACTGGCTACATGAGGCTCTTTATAATTAAATTTTGTGTCTGTGCAGGGGAATGTAGATAACACTGTATTTCTTGTTCCACTGAACTCTGTTTTCCATTTTTCTTCTCGCAGGCTGCATGAGGGACTTACGCCTCAATGGTCGCTATATGCCACTAGACAGCCAGCCGCGAGATGGGGTGTCCCAGGTCAGCATACAAGGCCTCTCCCTTGGGTGCTCGTCTGACTCCTGCAAAAGGAACCAATGTAGCCCCCCATTTACCTGTGTTGACTTGTGGAGAGTGCACGAATGCAGGTACACACACACAAAAACACAGTCGATGCACATTCACACTTGGATGTGTTGCACGTACACAATCATCATCTTGACACAAAGGCATGAGGACACCTACATTTAAACCAACTTACACTAACTCTCAAGCCATTTTTCAGCTTTTGACCTTAGTATTATTTTTGTTTATAGCCAGACATATGTGTTTTTAAAATGACCTTGACCTTGACCTGCTGAGGAACATAAGGAAATTATAGAGAAAAAGCAGCCCATTGCCTTTAATTGTTCTGAAACTGATGAAATGTCTGTGCAAATTTCCTGGTAAACATTTGGCTCAAAAAGCATTTGCTCACAGGTTAATAAGGATGATGGGCTGTCAGCAGGAAAATGCGGCAACCATTTACCATACACTGGACGCAGAGCACAGACGGTCAGGCCCAGGTTATAATGATAGAAACTTTTCACCAAGAAACTTGAGTGGCAACAACACACTCAAGTTGCCAAAAATGTGATGGCAATGTTTGTCTTATGTCTTAAATCATTTTTGGCTGGCCTGCAACAGTGGGGGCCAGCCTTATAATCACAAATGTCCCTGACTGACTGACTGACTGACTGACTGACTGACTGACAGAGTGATATTTCACTGGCTGTTCCATCAGTGTATGAGTGTGATGTCTAAATGTGTGAGTGAAAGGGTGAATGTGGCAAGTATAAAGCGCTTTGAGTGGTCAGTAAGACTACAAAAGCGCTATATAAGTGCAAGCCCATTTACCATTCTACCTTTCTACCATTGGTCAGCCGAATGCCATGTGACTGAGTTGGAGTTTCCCCATTGGCCGTTGCTCTTCCAGAGTGAATTGGCGCTAACAGTCTCTATTAGCGTTTACAGCCTGCAGCGTTTCCAACTTAATGTATTGTCGCTAGATTTAGAGACTTTAGAGACTGGGTATAAACCTGGTATATGGCTGGACTGTGTATGGATGCCAACCGGGGGCTTAGGGCTACACCTCTCGTTGCAGGCAGTCACCCAGTCGCTCTGGTTTTTTCCAGCTGCTTACGAGCTGCAGGGAAGTGGAGGCGCTCTTCCAATTCACTGAGCCTCACCTCCATTACGGCAAATAATCTACTTTCATTACATATATCATTATTACTAAAGGAGGCAGGGGAATAACTAAACATGAGACATACCGAGCAGAGAGAGCAGGAGAGAGGGAGGAAGTGAGACAAGTAACTTTAACAGTAAACGGGAGCTTTGTACTATCACTATGACCAGTCACACATATCAAACAGAGCGAATTAGAAAGAAAGAACTGCCTCTAACAAAAGTCCTTTGTATTGAGGTAAATAAAGTCCTTGGTCACTTTATGAGGAGATACAGTATTTGAAAACTGTTGTGGATCCCAGATGGAGGCTGTGCTCTGCGTTAGAGATAAGATAAGGAAGATATTCTGTAACTTTATCTCTGAGTAATCATTTTACTACATACAGTTGAAATCACAGCACACAATTTATGTATTTATTTATTGATTTTGTCAGATGACATCATAATTGTAAACTCAGGATTTGACCATACGTGGTCCAACCGTCTCTTTCATGTCAACTGTATTTATGAACAAACAAATGTTTAGAAGACTCCCAACTGAATGTTCTGTCATTCGATTCTTGTTCACTGCTGGGAATCATAAAACAGACAGCAGCTCTCCAAAAACATCAAATGATAAAACTGATCTGACAATATATTAGTGGGTTCAGTGTGAGAAGCAGAGGACCATGGTGGGACCATGCGCTCATGACAATGGTCATTAATTAAAACTTCAACTGGAAATGTCAAAAACTGTCACTGATGCAGCCTGTAAAAGAACAAAAAAAAAAACATCTTCATCCTTGCTGTCATAACATTTTTTAACTCCCCTCTGATAAAAAAAACATAAAAATGTCAAGTGAGTGAAAAATGAGTACAGCACAGCCCCGGAAATAAATTTGAAGTGCTTTCTCTCTCTCTCTCTCTTTTCGCTGTCTTTCACTCACTCTCTGCTCCCTCTTGCCAGCACGCAGTGCTTTCCTATCATGTCTGGATGAAGCTCTAAGTCACATTACTGCTGACAGACAGCTGATAGATGAAACCAGCAACGTTATGTATTGCATTTCTGAAACCACAGGTTTTACACAGGCATCAGTTTACTTGTCATGAGAAGTGACACTAAGCCTCTGAGAACAGTGGTATAATAATTTTTTGGCTGTGGTGTGAGCACTCTGAAGTCTAGGTTTTGGTTGCGCAACAACAAACTTCTGACAGAAGCCTTCAATAAAAAACTGGGGATGTGGAGTTTTTTTTAAAGCTGTGGGCATTTACTAAGGTCTAACTCAATTTTGCTACAGAGTTGCATCATGGGAAGTGTAGGATCCAGCATTTTCAGAGTTGAGTCTAGGGAGTAAAAGTCAGAATTTTTCAACCTCTGCTGCATCAGTTTGGATTAATATTTTTTATCCTGTCTTTACAAGTCCCTCAGCTGTATAGAAGTAAATCAGCAGTAAACCACTTGTGTGTACCTTTAAAGATTTTGTGGTGATTACTGATCGTGTCAGCACCTCAGAAGACTCTTACTCTCCCCTTTCCAAGGTTTAAGGACAATCAGTCTAGATCAAAGAAGGACTGACTTTCTCAACGTAAAGACTTTCTTTCTCACCTTAGTCTACCTTTTTTCCTCTTGATTGTCTGGTTAGCTGTGTTTTTCAGGGTTTTATATGTTAGTGTATATACAAAGCCTAAATGAATCTGTTTTTATAGCGCCTCGCCGCTCGATTTCTTTATTGAAACCCAGAGGCTGAAATGACAAAAATGTGAGGCGACTTGACTACCAGACAATCTCCAAGTGCCAGACTGGCTGAAGGTTATCACAAATCATGTTTTCATTTTGTCTTCTTTTGAATTTGATATCGTCTCTTTGAAAAACAAATGAGCAAGTAAACTCATTTAACCTCTTAGTCATGGGCAGGGTGTCATGTGAACTCGCATCAGCGCTGTTCCACCGCTCCCGAGCTGACGGAGGAGAAATACTGTGGAGCAGCTTCAAAGTCAGTCAGTGCATCATATGACGTCACACGTTCATTTTGACTGGTCGCTGCATAACTGCACATCTGCAGATGCAACAGGCTGCTAGATTTTGGCAGAACTGTCCAGATAAACTCAAAAAGCACCAAATAGTTAAAGTGGACATTAGAAACTTGGGTGTATACCAGGGATGCTAATACCGGCCTTAAACCAAATGACTTTTCAAGCAATGTCACTGAACAGACAAATTTCAAATGTGATTGTGAGAGTTGTCTCAAGTCAGTCAATTTTTCATCTTGACCTTCAGATAAAATCAAACATGTTTGGTAGCATCATGAGTTTTTAGACTTGACTCATGCAAATAGTGACGTTCAATGACCCGAACACTGTCGACTTCTGCAGCAGTAAAAAGGAAGCAGCAGACTGAGTTGATAGTGAGCATGGAGGCATCTCAAGGGAGGAGAAAGAATGTGAGTGAAAGGCTGGTATTAAATACATACGGGAGGCAAGGGTAATAGGCGACAAGGAAAATAATTTCAAAATAAAACAGGGATTCATAAGTACAAAGTCCAACACATAGATCATGATAATTATAGTGTTCAAATAATTTTTTATTCGTACAGCGCCAATTCACAACATACCTTATCTCAAGGCACTTTCCAAATAGGTCTAGACCTTCTCTTTATAATAATAATAGTGTTGAGTTACTAACTTCATATAATAATTATGGTAATATTAACAATAATAATGTAGATTTACAAATAGCAAAAAAGTCTGGAAAAACAGTTTTTCTTCCTGTAAATGTCCACCAGGAGCATGATGGGAAATAATCTCAAAGGGATCTAGTCTGGCAAATAGTGACCCTGCAAGATATCCAGTCTAAAACTTATGACACACTGTCTTTAGATGTGAGAGGATGTCAGACTTTAATCTTTTAAAAGTCTTTTCTAAGTCCTCTAGAGTGTGGTAGGCATTAGTTGTTAGAGGCTGTGCTGTGGTGTGTGTTTGCTGCTGCGCGTTATTGGTGAGATGATGAAATACTGAGGGTGTCCAATTTTAAGGCTTATCAAACATAATGAGACAGGCAGCAGGTTATTCTCTTAGACGGGGGTTGTACAACTCTGGCAGGTCGTAACTACAGCAGGAACTTTTCTTCTTTCTTCTCTGCCTCAGTATTTGTGAGGTAAACAACACTGGCTAATGCAGTGCTTTTTCTGGCTGACATGAAAGTATACCGCAGCAGAAGTTGGATCCAGGATCAACTTTTGACCCTTTTTTTGATATTTTGTGAGTCTAAATGTGGCCTCAGAGGGATTTTCAAAAGTTAAAACCCCATAAGAGCCAGTGAGTTTAGCAGCAGCCACGTCTCCCTTTAAAAGATAAAAAGAATAAGGCAGTGAACCCCCACCTGCTCCGTCACTTAGCAGCTAAAAATGTAGGAGGTGAAAATAAATTATTTTCCCAGCCCTTTGACCCTGATGGGATTCGCATTTTTGCTTGATCAACATTTCGCATGCACTACTAAAATGACTTTCTGTATGAGGGTTTGTTTGTCGGCGGGAAATGGGAAATGTCGTGCAAAGAAACAGCCTTCTCCTGTGGCACACACTGAATCAAACACGGAGTGCTCTTAGCCACATACACTAATCTCAGCAGTTTTTCTGCCACGGGAAAAACATCGGCCTCCATTCAGTCTCTGCAGCCTCCTAGATTTTAATTTACCCCTCCCATTTTTCTACTCCTCTGATCCACTCACCCACATTATCTAACCACCAACCTATTTTTTTTATTTTTTATTTCTTGTTTTTTTTAACAATGGCTCTCACTCTCGCACTCTGCCTCTCCGTTTCTTGGTTTGTATGGCTCTTATCTTGCACACTCCTGCTCAGTTTTTTTAACCCCTGTGCCGCTGACACACACACCTACCACTCACTCACATATAAACACACATACATACACACTCACAGTCTCTCCCTCCATCCTTACTTACTTACTTACTTGTTCACCTTGTCCACTTTACATACTTGACCTTGGAAAATGATTAAAGAGCAGTAAGTGTTTGATCATTCTAAGGAGACTCAGTCAAAAAGTCTAATAATGACATACATAGTGTGAATAATTCTTCTACCTGAGGCTCAAAAAACACAGAAACACTGATTTGTCACAGATTTTTGTTGTAAGTATAATATTAATAATAAATAATAATTATTATCAATTATAATAATAAATAATAGCAACGATTGTCAAGTCATAGTTTAGCAAACCATAACAGGGCACACCAGATCTGTCAAGCTTTTCTTTCTTTCTAAAATTAAACGGATAACACAAGAGAGTGTGCAGAAAATGAAGAAGTCTGTATACTTTCTGAAGCCACTGTATATAGCTGATAAAATCTTCTAGTGAGAAATCATCAACTAGATTGTTAAAAAAAAAAAAATTCATGTTGAAGATTAGTGTATAAAAAGCACAACTTGTGTGACATTTTATTATTACTAGTTATTATTATTATTGTTGGTGGTGGTACTTGTCTGTGAAAATTGGTTAAAATGAAATTTGCAATCAGCCTCTAGAAAATCCCACAACACACAGCACCTGTCGCTACCTACTGCCAGTGTGCGTGCATGCTCACCTTGGTTTCGATAAGACACTCGTCACGGCTCTTATTCCAGTGATGGCTAATGACAGGCAACGATAAGAAGGAACAGAGAGAAGAGAAGCATTGTTGACTAGTTCAGTGACAGGTGTCCTGTATTCAACACCCACTCAGACTCCAGCCAGGCATAATAAATACCGATCGCTGAGCTTTTCTTATGGCATTAAAATTCCACCCACAGCTAATTACCTTTTAAAATGTGCTTCAAACTGTTACAGTAGGTGTGTGTTTTTCCTCACATTATCAAGATAGTTGGCATTTACAACTGCACTAAGAACAGTAATTATGAACGGTGATTTTAAAGAATGATCCTGATTCCACTTTGTATTGTCTCTTAAGTGAAACAACATTTAGTCTCAGTTCTAATCACTAGAAGACGGCTCTCATAGGAACGAATGTACTGAAAAGCTGCTGTAAAAGCAATCAGTAAATCCATAAAATCAGTCCTGCTGCAGATAGAGGGAAGGAAATGTTGCTATTTTACAGTGTGTTCTCTTCTTCTGACACACCACTTTCAGTCCCACCACATTCATCAACCCCATTACCAGCAGCAGCAGAGAGCTGTTTTTTCACAAAAAGAAAAACTTGTGATAAACCCACTGTACGCTTCCTGACCAGAACTGACAGCATCACACAAACCTAGCCATTAGCTGTTGAACATAGTGGAGCATTTAGCAGCTAAAGAGCCAGACATTTTTCTCAGGACTTGGTGGAGGAGTTAAAATTAGAGAAAATGAGACCAGACTTATGTTTGTTGGCAGGTTGGCCAGATACAAAACTCCAACTGAATGCTAATGTGTCTGCTTCATGTGTACCGCAGACAGGCCACTGTTTGCTAACACATTTACCGTAACAGCTTTATATGGCGATAATATGTTGGTGTTGTGTTTATAGCTTTATAGCTCCAGAGTGGGGACAAAAGGGTAGAATACAGCGCTAATGGACCGTGCCAGTGTTTGATCAAGGTTTAGCCTCTTAACTACAAATAACCTATAGTTTATTTTACATTTCTTGCTGACCTTTTTTCCTAACCATGCTGTACAGTAGATATATATTACTATATAGTAATATATGTATAGATACGATATATTTTAGGAATCTTGCATTGTCTATCTCAGCCTTTATCAAAGAGTGGTCCAAAAGCGTCACCTCGTTTTATATTTAGTGTTTCTCTGTGAGTGGCCACAAAGCCTAGCAGCGATGTGTTGTTTTCAATATCAAGTCCGCTCGGTTGAGTCAACACTGTTCTGCACAGTGTTGTTGGACTTCAGTGTAACCTACTGTTTTGCTTCGCTGCCTGCTCACAAGCTACGGCGGTTTACAGTTTATGTTTTGTGATTAATGCCAAAAATGATCAGCGTGGCATTTGAGAGGAAATGTGGATGAAGCCAACGGTTAATCTGCATGAACAATGAACAATCAAAATATGGACATGGGACCAGACTGTGGACCTGTGGTTTAAGAGCAGGTCAATTAAAAGAAAATGAAATGAAAGCTCCGACAAAATAATTAAAACAAAAGCCCCAGCTACTCAGGTGACACTAAAGGTGAGGGGAAGATTATGGTCGCGAATTAAAAATGCCTAAAATGGACTAACATGAGACAAGGCATACAGACGGGAAGTTAGCCGCTCGGCCACCCGTCCCAACATCCCAAACCTTTGAAATATGAACGCACAATTAGCAAGATAGTTTTTGCAGGAGATGCAGTAAGTTAACCTTTGCGTCTCTTGTCTGGATTAGTTTTATGGTGAAAGATGAACAATTATGAGATAAATTACTGTGCCATTTTCAATTTAATGTTGCTATTTCATAGTTAAGTTGAGTCAATATTTATAAGCATGAACAAATCTCCGGAGACCAGAGGCAAGACTCATCTCTGATGTCATCGAAATGTACAGCCTGGAGCTGCTCTATACACACTGAATGGAATACTGAATTAATGGGCTCATAAAATGTTTGTTTGAGCTGTTACACCCAAATGAGCTTTTAATTATAGTGGTGCTTTCTGAAGTGAGGCAGAAAATGTGCCCCTGTCTGCATAAAATCATCCTAGTTACTGCCACTACCACAGTCAGCGTTTTCATCCCCTCCGATTCATTCTCTACTTAAGTGTACATCTGCGTGAGACCATTGATTAAAGGACAGTAATTGATGTTTTTCGCTGTGGGAAATGGTAATAAACATTGTTAAATCACACATTGCTTTATCCTGTATGTCCGTGCTCATCCTCACTGTATCTCCTAATGCTGCAACTGTCCAAAATGATTTGCTTTATCCCTCTTGTTCCTCTATTTTCATGTACATGCCATTTTTCTCTTTGATGCATCTGTAACTGCCTCTCCAATGACAAAGTCCCTCAGAGGGATTATTACACATTGATCTAATCAAATCTGGTGCCATGTGCATCCAAGTGATCTTAATCTACATGTAATTTATGACTCTCTTGTTCGTCTCCCTGTTTGCCCCTGTCCTTCTTTGCAGATGTCCTCCTGGCCACATGATCCGTGTGAACGGCTCCAGAAAGTCCTGTGTCTACACTCTCTGCGCCACACGGCCCTGTCACCGGGGAACCTGCGTGGCACAGTCACCCTCCAAATTCACCTGCCACTGCCCGGAGGGCTACAGAGGGCGCCACTGCGAGACGCCACTGGCCATCTACAGGGAGGATGTGGGCCTGAGCTTCAGCTCCCTCTTCGCAATCTGTATCTGCTTCATGGCCTTACTGGGTAGTTATTGCATTTACTTCCTGTGTGTGTGTGTGTGTGTGTGTGTGTGTGTGTGGGTGTGTTGAATTTGTGATAGCATCTTGCATCTTGAAAAAAAGATGCTAAAGAAGCACAGTGTAAAAGAGGAACTGACACACACTGAACAACACTTTAAATGCAAATTTCAGTATTTGTCAACCTGCAGTCTGTTCTCCATATTTTATCCATTACAACCATTTCCATAAAAACACATGGCAATTTGGGAAATGCAATCTCTGGCAAAAACAACACATCGGGGCAATTAGCCTCTTACACGTGTGATCAAATGTTTTTACTGTCTTTTTTTTTTTTACTTACTTACTGTGCAGCTGTGCGCATCAACATACAGTATATTGTACATCAGGGCCGGGGTGAAAAAAATAAATACTCCGATTCAATTTGAACTTCATTTGAAAAATCCGATATTGATTCATAAAATCCTGAGATTGATCTTTCAATATATAATTTTTTCAACCCAATTCCCATCATAGCGACGTGTCAAAACCACCTTACCACACCACGTACCACAGGCCCCACTAAATCACTTCAAAATGAATTAAATGGTCATGGCGCCGATAGAGTGGCAGCTAGTTACTGCAGCTTTGCTATGCTGCAGTAAGAAGTGAATTTCATTAGGTTTATCTTATCTTAAAAAGCATCTTGGAGATTACTGAGAGAAAGACATGAAACTAGTAAAAAAAAATATTGTATCCCAATTCACACATTACATACTAAACGTGTTCTTGGATAAACTATTTTTAAAAACAAAAACACAGAAATACAGACAAACACAAACACACAAAAATAGAACTGAAAAACTCATTACAAACATTTGTTGAAACGATTCCTGTTATAATGGATATTATAGGGAATTTACTACTGTAAGTCAGCCAGCAAGCAGGTGGCTTTACTATGTAGTTACCAAAGTTGACAAATGGCCAAGTTATTTCTGTTCAATAACTGATAACCACAAAAGAATAAAAAATGAGTCTGATACAGACCTGAAATCTAGACCTGAAAATCTTGGAGCGCTGTATATCTTGCTCTCTGTGTCTCTCGCTCTCTCTCACACACACACACACACACACACACACACACACACACACACACACACACACACACACATGCAGTGTGAGGATAATGTGCCAGAATAGATGTTTCTTTAATAATTAGTGCGTTATTTGATCCCTAGAGGCGTGTTGTACTTATTAGTGAGTTAGACCCCCGGGACAATGTTAGCTCACTCAGAACACCATCGTACACCAGTTTGATTTAGATGTAATAATTACTGTATGTGGCTCCTATTAGCTTAGGCATCTCAACTTTACCAACATCTTTGAGTACAGCCAAATCACTTTGTTTAACACATGTTTGCGACACGTAAACAATGAGTTAATGTTTAACATGGGCTTCAGTTGGTGTTTTTTTAGTTTATTTTTAATTGTCAGAACTATTCACACTGTCCACAGTCCAGGCGTAGAACATTTTCGCACTGACATGTAAGTTGGAGAATTAGCAGTAATCAGTTTGAGTTCTCTGAGCTCTGATAATGTAAAAACATACGTTAAGAGATTTTTGAAAATTGATTAAAAATCAAAAACGGACACGTCTCTTTACAAAAGTATTCAGATCCTCGAATCTGTACTTTTTAGAAGCCCCTTTGGCAGCAGTTACAGCTGCAAGTCTTCTTGGGTAAGTCACTGAAAGCTTTGCACACCTGGATTTGAGCGGTTTATCCCATTGTTTGTGGCAGATCCTCTCAAGCTCCATCTGACTGGATGGGAAGCATCTCTGAACTGCCATCGTCACGTCTCTCCACAGATTCTTTATGGGGTTTAAGTCCGGCCTTTGGCTGGGACACTCAAGCACAGTCAGACACTTTGTCCCGAAGCCACTCCAGTGTTGCTGAAAGGTGTCGCCCAAGTCTCAGGCTGGATGAATTGGATCTTGCAAAGGTTTCCCTTAAGCATCTCTCTGTATATGGCAGCATTCATCATCGCCTCAGTTCTGACCAGTCTCCTTGTCCCTTCTGCTCCCCCATAGCATAATTCTTCCACAATGTCTCATCACTGGGATGGTATTGGGCAGGTAATTAGTGATGCCTGGTGTTCTCAAGACATAGTCTTTGGAGTTCAGCCTAAAAGGTTCAGTTCTTATCTGAACAGACCAGAGAAGCTTTTTCCTCATGCTTGCAGAGTCCTTTAAAAGCTGTTTGGCAAATTCATGTCATATGCTTTTTACTCAAAAGTGGCTTCAGTCTGGCCACTCCACCATAAATGCCTGATTGATGGAGAGCTGCTGAGATGATTGTCCTTCTGGCAGGTTCTCCATCTCTGCTTTATTTTAGAGCTCTGCAGAGAGTTCCTTGGATTTCATGGCTTGGGTCTTTACATGCAGTGTGAATTGTGAGACCTTATATTCAAAGGTCTGCGCCTTTCGAAACTATGTCCAGTCAACTCAGTTTGACTCCAATCAAGTTTTTGACACATCGTAATGATACCTGCACCTGATCCCAATTTGTGTGACAGCAAAGGTGTCTGGATACTTTTGCAAATAAATGTTTATTTTGCTCTTATGTTATTGAGTGTACATTGATGTGCAAAAAATGGCAGTTTTATTCATTTACAATTAAATCTACAACACAATAAATTAAGCAAAAAGTGAAGGCGTCTAAATATTTTCTGAAGCCAATGTAAAACAACAGCTTTGCCAGTGCTGATTGTTTTTTGGAAGCCTACAAGAGCCTTCTTAAATCAGACTATTAACTTTCATGTGTATGTTCATTTAATGATGAATTTTTATATATAACTTAAAGCCTCTAATGGACTGACCATATTAAGAACTATAGTCAAACTTCCTTCACCAAAAGGTCAGAAAGTCTCATGAGGAATCATAGGTCAGGACTATAGCTACTAACTTCCACAGCAGTACTGTACTGCACTTCCTCTGGCCTGTGGGTGGATGGACTCCAACACACAGGTGTCTGGTTGTCTATTAAAATCTACATTTTTCTGTCTGCCTGCCTGTCTGCTTTTGCCTGTTGAATATTCATCCGCCTGTACCTTTAGCTGTGTTCTTATTCCTAAAGGATCCTCTGCTGAGAAAGTGCCTCGGGCGCAGCCGTACACAGAGAATGGGTTGTCAGTACAGTGACTTGTTCCCCTTGTTTAATTGAGGACAATACAACCGAACAGTAAAGAACAGTATGAGACAGAGCACAGTACAAGAGAAGAAAACAGATCAGAGATGTATAAATAAAACAGGACACAGCAAAATACCAGAAGAAAACAAGTGGAGGCTGAAAAGATTACAAAGTGGAGGCAAAACAGCGAAAAGGAAAGCAGGGGATTCGTACTTGGAAGGAGGGTGTCAATGTCACACTGTGTCTACTCGTCTCATTAGTGATTCAGAGGGCACCTCCTCCCCACCCTGAGACCAGACAGAGTTCAAATGATCATTTCTCCATCTCTTCTCCTCGCTTCTATTCCACAATATCTCCGTTTGAATTCGTCATAAGGCTCATATTAAATGCACCATCCGGCCTTGATCCTGCTGAGGCTCAGTTCTGTTTTAAGTGTTAATTACTTGATTTGTAGGCGTATAAGGTGCTGTTTACCCAAACCTGCAGAAATTGAGATCAATGCTCCAGGGGCTTTGGTAGTAATTTCAATCGGCAGAGCATTCCTCGCTCGATCGGTCAAGCGTTCCTCACTCTGAAATTTAAGTAGAAGCAAAGAAAGATTTTTTTTTAAGGCCTTCATCCAATATTGCCTGTATGGACTCCAAATGTTTGAATAGCAAGAACAAAAGGTGGACAGTAACTCTCTGGATGTAATGTGGAAGAAAAATGGGCTATTTTTTTGAGAAAGATCAAATAATTCATATTAGTTCATTCACTTTAATACTATTCTCCAGTCTAGTATGGTCAACTGGCGGTGGGCGGTCGGGTCATAAAGATCATTTAGACAATTTTTTTGGGGTAGAATTGCAAGCCATGATCTGAATCATGATCTGAATCTTATGCTCTGATTTTATTGTGAAAGTCCTGACTGGAAGTTGAAATTTGTGTCTTTCTTAGTTCATATGGAGAATTTGTTTGGATTTTAAATAGAAAGTTCAGTCACTGCCCCAGCTCGTCCTGCCTTGCGGTTCCCAGTCTGCAGGCGGTCTCGCTTCCCGTGGCCAGACTGTAACTACATTGTCTTGGACTGCAGCTGGAGATCTTGTAGATGTGGCGCTACACAAAGCTCACTGAGGCTGCAGAGCAGAACAAGGACAGCCGTCACCAGCTGAAGTTAGCGTTCTATCTGTTTAATAGTTAACAATGGGCCGGTTAGCAGCGATTAAACTTTTAAAATGAAATATCTAAATATAGTACCTTTTAATGACACGATCTGTACAGTTCATCTGAAAAGTAGATCATATGCCAAAGTAAGATCGTCCACAATATAAGATCATCAGAAAAGTGAGGATCTACAGTAGAGTCTTATGCTCAAAATTTGGCAATTACCATATAGCCATGTGACTCACGAGTCTAACCATTAACAGCTTCCAGACGATGAATCTTAACAAGTCTACAGATCCCCTTTCTTTTCCTGTTGTTCCTCATCTGGTTAAAAATTTGCAATACCTTGGTTTATGATCAAATACCCGCAATAAAAATGACATTTACATCTGCCAGCATGGTAACATGGTCAGCCAAGATGGTGAACATGGTAAACATAACATGCTAGATGTCAGTATGTTAACACTGTGATTGTGAGCATTCTGATCTTAGCATTTAGCTCAAAGCAAAGCCAAAGTACAGCCTCAACAGTCCCGTTAGCATGACGACTGTAGACTCTTTGTCTTGTTAATTAATATAAAGGAGGACAATGATTCAATAAGATCTTCTACATATGAAGGTGAAACCAGTACTTTCACAGGTACTTTGGTGGACCCACCCACAAGAGGTTAAATACCTGGGTCCTACTCCACTTTCTTGGTCAGACTAGTGCGGACTAGAGAGACCAATACATAAGAACTGATGAAGCCGCTTGGATAAGAGGCGAAATGTCTTCCACAGACAAATACAAGTCCAGTTGCCTTCGATTTAATATGAGAAAGAGATAACAATGACCTGGACGAATGAGAACTTTCACAGACATCTTCTACATATAAATGTAGAAAAAACTTCCAGAGTAAATGAACATTCAAGACTGATGTTAACTCTTAGCTAACAGATTGTCTGCTTTTAGTCATTTTTGCAGCTTTTCCCAATATTATTTAGTGATCTTAATTGACCACATTTAACAGCAGATCATATTAGATGCAG